>NW_026899661.1:0-90133 GCF_033153095.1 Gastrolobium bilobum | reverse complement strand
CTGGCATCATTGGTGGAGGTAGCAACAGCTTCTACCCATTTTGACACATAGTCAACTGCAACAAGTATATACTTGTTTCCAAAGAAAGGTGGGAAAGGCCCCATGAAATCAATGCCCCATACATCAAACAATTCAACCTCCATTATTGGAACAAGGGGCATTTCATGCTTTCTTGTAATGTTCCCTGTTCTCTGGCACCTGTCACATTTTTTAACAAAAACATTAGCATCTTTAAACAAGGAGGGCCAATATAGACCTGACTGCAGCACTTTAGCTGTTGTTCTTGCTCCAGCAAAGTGTCCTCCATAAGGGGAGTTGTGGCATTGCTCCAGTATTTTCTGTTGTTCTCCTTCAGGGATACACCTTCGAAGTAATTGGTCAGAACACCTTTTGTAGAGCAAAGGGTCGTCCCAGAAATACTGCTTAGCTTCATGATGGAACCTTTTTCTCCCTTGGTGATTCAAGTGGTATGGCTCTATTCCGGCAGCCAGGTAGTTTGCAATATCTGCAAACCAAGGAGCTTGTTTTTCAGAGATCATCAGAAGCAGCTCATCAGGGAATGTCTCCTTGATATGATCTCCTTCTTGTGGGCTTGCCCTCTCTAATCGAGATAGGTGGTCAGCCACCTTGTTATCACTTCCTCTCTGGTCCTTGATCTCAAGGTCAAATTCTTGGAGCAACAGTACCCATCTAATTAGTCTTGGCTTGGCATCCTTCTTAGCAAAGAGTTGCTTGATTGCTGAATGATCAGTGAATACTGTGACTTTGGAGCATATTAGATATGAACAAAACTTGTCACATGCAAATACAACTGACAGCATCTCCTTCTCCGTCACTGTGTAGTTGGCTTGTGCCGGAGTAAGAGTTCTACTAGCGTAGTAAACAGTTCTGAAGACTTTGTCTTTTCGCTGCCCAAGAACTGCTCCCAAGCCGAAATCGCTGGCGTCACACATTAGTTCAAAAGGAAGACTCCAATCTGGGCTTTGAATTATGGGTGCAGACACCCCTCGACTTGAGCTCCAGGAAAGCTGTCAAATATTTTTCATCAAAATTGAACTTCCTGTCTTGCTCCAGAAGTTCACAAAATGGTTTGGCGATTTTGGAGAATTCTTTAATGAAACGTCTGTAGAACTCAGCATGTCCCAAGAAGCTTCTGATCCCTTTTACTGTGGTAGGGGGAGGTAGCTTCTCAATTGCTTCCACCTTAGCCTTGTCCACCTCGAGGCCCTTGCTTGAGATTTTGTGTCCTAGCACAATGCCTTCTCTTACCATGAAGTGACATTTTTCCCAATTCAGCACTAAATTGCTCTTGACACATCTTTTCAATACCTGTTCAAGGTTATTAAGGCAAGTAGGAAAAGAACAACCAATGACAGAAAAATCATCAATGAAAATTTCTACTGCTTCTCCTACCAAATCAGTAACCAAAGCAAACATGCATCTTTGAAAAGTTGCACGGGCATTACATAGCCCAAAAGGCATTCTTCTGAATGCAAACGTCCCAAAGGGGCACGTAAAAGTGGTTTTGTGTTGGTCTTCAGGAGCAACCGGGATTTGGTTGTATCCCGAATACCCATCTAAGAAACAAAAGAATTCTTTCCCAGCTAGATGATCCAGCATTTGGTCAATAAAAGGAAAAGGGAAATGATCCTTTCGGGTAGCATTATTTAATTTCCTGTAGTCTTGACAAATCCTCCACCCAGTTATTTTTTTGGTGGCTATTAACTCTTGTTTGTCATTTTCAACTACAGTAATGCCACCCTTTTTTGGAACGCATTGCACAGGAGCAACCCATTTACTATCTGAGATGGGATAGATTATACCTGCATAAAGCCATTTGATGATTTCTTTTCTTACCACCTCCTTCATATTGGGATTCAGCCTCCTTTGATGCTCCACAGATGAGCTGTCAGGGTCTTGGAGCAAAATCTTGTGCATGCAAATTGTTGAGCTAATTCCTTTTATGTCAGCCATGGTCCAACCGATTGCTCCTTTGTAATTTTTGAGCTTTTGTGTGAGTTGAAGTTCCTGTTCATGGGTTAGCAAAGAAGAAATAATCACAGGGAGAGTGTTGTCTTTACCCAAATAAGTGTATTTCGAGTGTTCAGGTAAGGGTTTTAACTCCAAGGTAGGTGGTTGCTCTACTGAAGGCAATCTCGGTCTTTGCTCCTGCTCCGATCGGTTTAAGGATTCAAAGACCCTTTCTTTCCTTCCCTGGGGTTGGTGGAAACTGATGGATGCAAGGTATTCTTCCAGCTCTTCAAAGTCCTTCATGCCTATCTCTGGCTGCAAATGCTCCTGTTGTTCTTCTCTATGACCGAGTCAAGGATCGAAATGCTAGAGCATTCCTCAGTGTTATCTTCATCAAACTTTATCGTTTTCATGACATTAAACTTCACTTCTTCTCCGTTTACACTCATAGAAAGTTCACCCTTTCTGACATTTATGATAGCATCACCGGTAGCCAGGAATGGTCTGCCCAGAATTATTGGAACTTCTTGATCTGCTTCAAAATCTAAGATGATGAAGTCAGCTGGTAGAATGAACTTGTCTACTTGGACAAGGACATTCTCAATTTTTCCTTCTGGCTTGGCTATAGATCGGTCTGCAAGTTGAAGAGTGACTGTGGTTGGTCTTGCTGCTCCTATGTCAAGTTGCTTGAAGATGGAAGCTGGCATTAGATTTACACTTGAGCCCAGATCACAAAGTGCCCGACCAAGATAGTTCTTCCCAACTGTACACGGGATGGTGAATATACCAGGATCCTTTAGTTTGGGAGGAATTTTAGTCAGGTACTTGCACGATTGTTGAGTGAGGGCTACGGTCTCAAACTCTTCGATCTTTCTTCTTTTTGACAAAATGTCCTTCATAAATTTTGCATACGAAGGCATTTGCTCCAGAGCTTCTACTAGAGGAATGTTTATGTGAAGTTGTTTCATCAAATCAAGAAACTGGCTAAACTGCTTATCCTCGTGTTGCTTTTTCAACCTCTGTGGAAAAGGAGGCTCAATCGGTTCACTCCTTCTCTTGCATGGGGGAACATAAGTTGGAACTGAAACTGGTTCACTGACTTTTGTTGCTCCAAGGTCTGCTACAGGTGTTGCGTCATCCGGTTTGATTTCAGCAGACTCATTGCTCTGGACCTTCTCTTTTGGTCCTGTCTGAGCTTCAAGGTGTGAAGGGTCAGTGGCTTCTTTAACTTCCTTTCCTATGGGTTGTTTTGTTGGTTCGCGCTTTCGAGGTCGTGCCACTAAATCTGGGGGTGGTAAAGTCTTTCCATCTCGTATGCTTATAGCATTACAATGCTCCTGGTTATCCTGAGACGGCTTTTCTGTGTCACTACGGAGTGTCCCTGGTTGCCTCTGTTTGAGTGCTCCAGCCAGCTGACCAATTTGGGTTTCTAGGTTTCGCATGGCTGCGCTGTTCTGATTCATGTACTCCTTGACAGAAGTCTCAAAGGATTGGGACTTCCCTTCACCCTTATCCCAGTTTTGTTGGTTCTGCCTGGGATACGGGGGTCGGTTCTGGTAGTTTCCTCCACTACCTCCAGCATTATTCTGATTCATCCAGCCTCGATTATTGTTCCCTTGATAGTTGTCATTGCTCCTGTTGTTGTTGTCATACCCTCCTGCATAGCACACAGCAGCTAGATTGTTACAGTCCTCATATTCATGAGGACCTCCACAAGTGGGGCAACTCTGACTTGATTGAGTCAAGAGAAGTTGCTCAGTTGGTTTTTTCCGTTCCATAGGCTTCCAGTTTTTTATAGTGTTCTGGAGCGAAGCCATTTGTGCTGAAAGAGCATCAGCTGAGCTTAGCTCAAGAACTCCTGCTTTCTTAGAAGCACTGTGTCGTGTGGAAGGCCATGAAATATGTTTTTTTGAAAGTTTTTCCAACAACTGGTAGGTTTCTGGATAAGTAAAATCCAAAAGATCTTCCCCTGCAGCTGCATCAACAGTTGCTTTCAATGGTGGGGTTAAGCCATGATAAAACGTGTGAATGATGCCCCAATCAGAAACTCCATGATTCGGGCAAATTTGTATCAACTCTTTAAAGCGTTCCCACGCTTCATACAGACTTTCTCCATCATACATTTGAAAGGAAGCTATATCAGCCCTCACTTGGGCTTGTTTTGCTTGGGAGAAAAATCGGGTAACAAACTGTTCCGCCAATTGCTCCCAACTGGTGATGGAGTTTGGGGGAAATGTTCTCCTCCATTCTTTGGCTTTTCCAGCTAAGGAAAATGGAAAAAGCAGCATCCGCATGTTTTCTTCCGAAATACCATGAACTTTGAAATTATCAACTATCTCAGTGAAATTGCCCAAATGACTGTGAGGGTCTTCCATGGGTAGTCCATAGAACTGACCAGCGTTCATAATCATTTGGAACATTGCGGGTTTCATTTCAAAGTTCGGGATATTCAAAGGAGGGGGAACATAGCCTCGTTCTGGACCATTTCTGAAGGGAGCAGCCATATCATTCAATGATGGCCCTCTTCCTTCATTCGGTCCTTGTTCAAGATCATGATTATGATTTCCATTGTTATCATTGTTTACAACCTCCGCCATTGTAATGTTTCTCAACCTTTGAACTTTTCTTCTATTTCTGAAGGTTCTCTCGGGTTCTGGATAAAAAAAGTACTATTTCCAGTCCAAGTTCTGTAGGTTCTGTGCTCATACAAATGGAGGAGGTCTATCAAAAAAAAAGACTGCAATTAAACAACAAAAATGTTTCCTTAAAAATGCCCTTTCTTGCGAAATGATCCCCGGCAACAGCTCCAATTGCTTGGTCGAACCGAGAGCTGCTCGGGAATATCTTTTCAGAGAGCAAGAGTGCAGAGTAATAATCAGGATTGCCAACAGGAGCAATCTACTCTGACTAAGAGCAACCCTCTTCAACTATACGCAAGCGTACGTGTCAAGCAATATAGGGTATTGTAGCCCCAGATTTATCGTCCTCAGGGAGTAGTTGTGAAGTAAGAGCGCTAAAGGAAACTTAATTTGTAAAATGGAGCAATAAAAGAAAGTATTATTCTCAGCTAAGCTTCACAAAGAGCAATCTCTGGGCAGCTAGTTAAACAAAAGTTAACCATTCTGAACCAGATGAGAGCAGTGAATGACTTAGCACTGTCATCGAATAAAAAGGCATCAATTTAAGAAACTTCAAGAGCAGTCAACGAAATGAAAGTAAGAGCATCAGCTGGTAAAACACAGTTCAGTTATCGTGAGGAAAAGGTTGTGATAGAAGTTTGAGTTAAGATTAATTTCAGAAAAAGTCAAGTAGGTGTTACGGGTTCCATGTTTTCATCCCTTTGGTTAACCCTGCTTGGTAGCATATTTTACAAGTGGATTTTGCTCCTTCCCTTGTTTTGCTATAGGTAAGCAGAGGGTAAGGCCTTACTCTCCACGTTACTCTATAGTACTTGGAGTTATATGCAAGGAAACCATGCTGCCTTCTCAAAAGAGCATGGATTCACATGGCAGTGCTCCCCGTTCCAGGTGTTTCTCCCTCATTTCTTCAGGCTAAACTACCCCAGGATCTTGAGAATGCTCCACACGCCCTTGTCAGTGTTTCATCAACCGAGTGGTCCCGAGATGAGGTTGCCAGCCCAAAGGGTTTCACAAAATCAATAAATTAAACCAAAGAGCAACTCAAAATTCATTTATAAAATATGTGTTCCTTACAAAGTTATCCTGAGACAAAATGGATTACTTCTATGGAACCCTCACCTACTTAGAGGAAGTTAGCTCCTAGTGAGCATTTTTACAAAAAGAAAACAAAGAGATGACGAGTCCTAGGATGGGCGCTGATGATTTTCTTTATGAGGATTGCTTGTTCCTTTTATAGGGTTCTTCATTTGATCTTCATTGTTCCTTTCATCAAGGGTCGTGCTTTGTTTAAATCCTCTCCAATGGTAGCTTTGCTTCTTGCCAGCTCAGCTCCGAATAGAAATCCTCTCCAATGGTAGCCTTGCTTTTTGCCAGCTTGGCCTTAAATGGAAGTGGTCCCCCTTGCTTTTGGCTCTCTTTGTGAGTGGGAGTATCGAATTCAGGGAGGCACCTCCACTCCTTCTGCTGCAGCTGACATGGCGGCTTTTGATTGCTCAGCTTCTTTGCTTTCGTATTGTAGCAGAGGTAGCACCTCCACCTTATCTGTTGTGGCTGACGTGGCGGCTTCCCATTGCTTCCTTTGACTGTTGTTGTACTACAGCAGGCTTTTCTTTTTTCCTTTCTGCGCAACACTCCTTCTTCTCTATTCATTTTGTGGTTCCTTCTGATGGGCCTTAGGTGTCCTGAACAAAGCAAACTAACCCAATAGTCATATGAAAAAAAGATAATGTTAAATTTGCTCCAGGTCTACCTTAACTCCCACTTTCGGTATTGCTCTGGTCCACTATTCAAAACAGTTGCTCTATATGGAAAGAAGAAGGTTGAAGGGAGTGATTTATAACCAAAACATGGGTTTTGTGGAACAATTTACACTTAATGGGCCTCAACTCTTGAGGACCATCAATACCTGGATTCAAGGGTTCCTGTAAAAAAGTATCCTCCTGCAGTAAAGTCTAAATGTGATTGAGAAGTATGATCTGTGCCTTTATAGAAAGACTGTAAAATTCCCCAACTCTCTACCACATGGTTTGGACATTTTCTGATGATGTCCTTGTATCTCTCACAAGCTTCATAAAGATTTTCTCCATAAAACATTCTAAAGTTAGAGAGTTCTGCTCTAACATCCGCTTGACGAGACATAGGGAGAAACCTTTCTATGAACTTGTTAGAAAGTTCCTCCCAATAGTGTATGGATCCAGGGGTGAGAGTTTTCATCCATGTTTTTGCTTTTGAGCCTAGGGAATGAAGGAATAGCCTTATTCTCATGCTTTCCTTTGTCACACCCTCAGCTTTGAAATTATCACAGATGTCTTGAAAGTTTATGAGGTGTGTGTAAGGATCTTCTGCAGGGAGTCCATGAAAGACTCCAGTTTCCCTTATCATGTGGAACATGATGGGTTTTAATTTAAAATTAGGAGCTACAGGAGGGAGGATTACTCCCCTTTCTGGTTTGTTCCTGAAGGGAGCAGCCAAAGCTCTAAAGTTCTGTTCAGGAGGGATTTCATCATTGTTATTGTTATGATCAACCATGTTTTCAAAAATATTTTCCCTGAGATTTCTTCTTCTTCTATGTAAAGTACGTTTTGGCTCAGGGTCAAAGAAGAACTCAGGTATTTCAGTGGAGTGGTGAGAATCTGTTTCAGACTCTTCACTCATAAACCATAAAACAGATAATATGAATCAGTAGGGTATGTGAAAAAAAATGAAATATATAGAGTATGTACGTACTTAAAACAGTAATAAGGACAAAATTTAGTGTATCTATCCCCGGCACCGACGCCAAAAACTTGTTGGGTCAAAGCTAGTTGGGTGGAAAATATTTTATGCTGTAAAACGTTCCTCAGTTCATTAAGAGAAAACACATTTGCTCTCTTAATTTCAACCCAAGTGCGCAAGTGCACACATCAAGTAATAAATGGGAGTATTAATGCCCAGATTATCGTTCCCACGAGGATGGAACTCTAATTAATGCCTTATACTATTTTACAAAGAATGAAAATGAAAAGAAAAGTTAGTAATTGACCTATTTGGTCAAACATTCCCTACTGTCTTGACAATGTTCCTCAAGGACAGTAAGTTCAATCTGACAGCAAACAGTTCATCGCTTCGTTATGTATGTTATCCATCTTTTTGAGGGAAGGAACAACAATATTCATGAGAGGTTTATAGATACAAGATTAAATAAATAAAAATAATACAAACAGTAATAACAGTAATTAAGAGACAACATGGTGGATGGTTTGAAAACAGTTTTAACAGAAGGAACGGATTCACTGCTTCATTCTTAAATAGTTAGTTTCTCTACTCAAGACTCAACATTTTTGTATCTGTTCCAGTCTCTTTACTGCCAACTCTAATTCCTCAGCTCATGGACTAGATGGGTCACAAGTTTCCATATTCCTATGACTCCCTTGACTCCATTAGGTACTGGGTACAGGACCTTTGAGTGAATGAGGCGGTCCCTTATTCCTACGGCAACCAGCAGTATTGTTTCCACAAGACTGCCTTCCCCCTCTAGTTAAGTTGTCTTAAATCCCTTCCTTATGGAAGTTCCTTTCTCAGTATATGTTCAATTTCCATTGATACACAATGAATATAGCTCACTTAACCAGAGAAAAACAAAAGCTGTAATACAAGAGTTTTGAAAATAATTCTTTAAGAACTTTGCAGTTTTTCTGCTCCACGGATAGTTTAGCCCATGGCTACTAGTTTAAACATAATTATTCCAAACTGAAGTCCCATAGACCCGAGATTCAGTTCAGAGATAACGAATGGAAAGGAGAGAAATAACACTTGTATTGAAATGAAAACAACTTGATTACAACAAAATGAAAAGTGGAGAATATGGTTGCTGCTCGTGAGGAGTCTCAAGTGGATGATACAAAATGAAGAAGAAGTGTTGTCGCTTAACTAAAGTTAAAACTTTACAAACATAAAGAAAACTATAAAATAAACTAAGTGATCTCTTCTTGAGGAATTCGATTCTTGTCTTCGTGCTGGAACGTCCTATTTATAGGCAGAAGAGTGAATGACAAGCTTGTAAATTTCTTGGAGTTGTTTTCTTGACTGCATGAAAAGGGCGGTGTGAACAGTGCTTTGAGGGGCGCAAGTGGCTGGATGGGACAGTTATTGTTGAGATTTGTCTTTCCTTCTGATCTCCCACATGCCTTGCTTTCCTTTTCAGCCAATAGGAACCGTTTATTCCCTGCTGCGCACATTTCTCCTTGGTTCATTGCTGCCCACTTGTGCTTAATTGGAAACTTATTTTCAACGTTTCCTGAAAAGTGGTTAGAAAGATTGAGTAAGTGAAGCAGGTGTATTTAATGTTCCAAATTCGTTCCCCTTTATATATATTTTCCAAAAGATTACGTCACCTTCCGTTCCCCACTGTGTTTTTGTAGTAAAGATATAAAACATGTGTTTTTAGTGCTAAAGTTGCTCATCAGGTGAGGGAACAGATGGTATTTTGCCATAAAAATGGGCTTAGATGGGAACGAATTTTTGTCCCATCAGTCTCCATCTCCTCTCCCTTAGAACCCGTCGAACTCGGGCTCTCATACTACTGTTGGGAACTCGGTTCCCTCAAGCTCCGCTAAGCAGCCTTTGTGCAGAAGTCAATCAACAAGATCCTGATCTCGGATCTCGGCAATACCTCAGCCTGAACGCAAATAGGAGAGAGAGAGAGAGAGAGAGAAGAAAAAACAAACAGATTTTCATATGGGAAAACCTTCTCCAATGAAGAAGTAAAATCCCACGGGACCTAGTCTAGATCAAAAATCCACTATGAAAATAATGGTTACAAATAATCAAATTCACCAATGTGGTGGTTTACTCAACCTCTCCAACAATGGTGATAATCAAACCTCCTTGGAGATGTTTCACTCAAACTCTCTAGAGATCTCTCAAACACAAAGCGTAGAGCTTTGCTCTCAAATCTCTCAAGTATCACTCAAGAGTCTCTCAAATATTTTTCTTCATCTAACCTAGCCTCCTCCCACAACTAATGAATATACAAAGGAGGTGAGATCTAGGGTTTAGGGTTTTTAGGAATCCCCTCTACGGGCTTGGGCTTAGCATTGAAGGAGGAAGCCCAACACATAATTCCCTATAACTCTGCTCTTAGAGCTATCCCACACCCTAGGTTCCTGGACAAACCCTTTACCCATCTTCCTGAGGCATCCCTTAAAACTCCCTCGCAACCTGTACGAAGACAATTTTGTACACACGAGCAATCTACATTTAGTTTAACCTAACCCTCAGCTGGAGAAATCCAATGTATGAAGGTCTCTGTTCTTCTATGTTTCCCAAGACAATTTGCCTCTATTAAGGTATTAGAGTGGACCACCATACCAGTATAAGCTGTGCTGCTACGAATCAAAGCATCTTCAACCATTGAATTATTGTCAAACACAAGAGCATTGCGGTCCTTCCAAATCAACCAACAAGTTACTCCAAAAAGGATTGGCCAAGGAAATTCCATGTTATTCCCCATATTGCTCGTCAGATTTTGTTTCAACCACACTGTTAGTGGTGTGTTAAAAAAGGTGCTCTACATCTCAGGTCTTACTAAGGGATTTGACCACTTGGAATTATTATGCAAGTGAAGTGTTAATTTGAGATATATTGAAATATGAAATTTAAATCCATAAGGAGGAAGTGTTGATTAAACATAGGTGAGATGAATTAATTATGTATTATGTGTATAAGGAAGAAGTTGAGAGAATCGCCATGGATGGCATAAGATAAATGTACAATGAAGGCACTATTGTAGTTAATGGATGTCGATTCTAATTGGCACAATTTAGGTGAACTTTGGGAGAGCATATCTACCTCCACAGAAGTCCGATAGGGACGTGTCATATGCCATTTTAAATCTTGATATGTCCTCTATCTTGTGTTAAAATTTGAGAAACTTCTGGGTTGTAAGTCGGCCTGTAGAAGGCAGAGAGCACAGACTGCTCATTTGGCCACTGCACTTGTGGCTGGTCTGGAGCGAGTTTGGGAAATTTATTCCCGCTTCGTTTCTTGGTCAAATTAGGTTTATGATATGTCCAATTTAAGATTGAGGTCTCTAGTTTGTTGTATAAAAATTTTAGATCAATTTCTTAAGTGGATTTTCCAGAATAATTAATTGAGTGAAGGATATTTGGATCTGTTTTGGGGTTGGCTGGCAGATTTGCTTGTCCAACTTCAAACGGCGATATCCGGAGCAAACGAGAACTTTATGACTCGCGTGACAGCTTCCTAGAAAGGTAATTAAGTCTAGAATAACATACTAAAAGATGGGAGACTTGTCGTATGCGGTTTGTCCTCAGAAAATTAAAGACCGAACCATGTTCGGATAGGTAGAAAATGTAAAAGTGAGATTTTAGCTAAGTCGATTTATGGGAACCCTTTAGTGACTTGAGAGATGTAAAAATATGTTATAAAAGTAGTTAAAATAATTATTCCGCAAAGAGTTTACAGTTACGGTCATAACTTTTATTATTACGCTTTTTATTGTTTTAAATGCTCGCGTAATAAACGAAAAAAATTTACTCGCATTTTTATAAATGAACTGCTGTGATTGTAACTGCACTTAATATCATAATTAATGTTAACAACACTTAATACCATATGCAATGATAACAAACCGGTCATGAATGAGGTGTTACACTAGGTATCAAACTTGGCTCCACTATTAACATAGTTCCATAACCAATCATTAAGTCACAGAGTGTTGTTATTTATAATATGATTATTTTTATATTTATTATATATTCTTATATTTATTTGGTTTAACCAGTGGGTCACTAATTGTTAAAGTAGTAAGCTATTGACCCAATAAATTAATCGGGTCAATAACATGTCTGAACTCAATAATATTGGTTTATACTATAATATATATTGTAACGAACAAGAGAAACATCTTATTTATATAGGCTTATAAGTAAACCCTAATATGTTTACTCATCACAAGCCTAATAATTTACTTTAGAATCCATTCTAGTCAATTCATATTAGGTTATTATGGTTTGTATGTCATATTTATAAATTCAATGGTGTTATTTCACATTAATTAATATTTTTCATTAAATAATATTTTAAAAATAATATTACAGGACTCACAAAGTAGCAAGATATGTATATATGTGCGGTGTGTGTGTGTGTGCGTGTGTGTGTTTTTTAGGGGGTGGGGTGGAGATAGCATAGCATCTTAAATTTAGAAAAAAAATTCCAAAAAAAATGAAAATGTACCTTAAAAAAAATCTTGTGTGTCCTGCTTTAAGCAAAATGTTTGAGAACTCAAAATACTTGTCCACCTAATATAACTATTTCAACAATTACAAAATACTATTGAGACCATCTAGTGGATCATAATAATATCTTAAATCTCTCTCAAAAGAATGAAGTTGAAATCTTACTTGTAAGTTATAACAAATAATATCTAGGCCCCACACGAAGAGTTATTTACAAATAACACAAGTTATGAAGATACATATTGATGTAAATAAAGGAACATTTACATATAAAATTGTGTGTTAAGCATTTCTATCTCCCTGTATGCTATATGATGTCATAATGAAAGCTTTTTAAACATCAACACCCAAAACATAATAAAGAAATTGATTCTAGGAGTGAAATGAGAAAAGAGCTCAAAACAAGAAAAAACATCCCTCACTCATCAAAGAAGTTTTTTTTAATTAAAATCAGTCTAGACTCAGCTTGATTAAATAGAACATTAAGAGACATAAAAAAATATATCTTTAGAATCCTATATCATGGTGAAAAATGACCTAGAATTTGAGTTTGTGGTTTCTCTTAGGCGTTCTTGCAGAGAGAAACAAAGACCTACAATATTGAAGGATTTTATTGTTGTATAAGGGTTCATTAGAAGATAACACAAGGATGGTATAATAACCCACATCATTATGTTGGATAATTGGAAGATAATTAAGGATTATGAAGGGATTAAGGTGTTATATATGAATGAGAAAATATTTATTGCCAATCAAGACATTTAGGACCTAAATGGAATTATGAGAAAAGATTAAGGGTCAAAATATAAATATGGTAAAGTTTAGGGACCAACTTGCAAATAAGCAAAAGTTGGCCTGAACTTAATTTTGATGTCATAATGAGGAAGATTAGAGAATTTTATGGTTGGAAGTGATGTATTAATGAGTGATTATGTTCCTAGTTTAAGTTATAATTAGTGAAAACTAGAAGGACCTAATTGCAAATTTTAACAAATAATTGGCGAAAGTCAACATATGTGTACTTAAGTGACTTAAGTTAGATATTTCCACCTTTCTTCATCCTTGTGCAGTGACAAAATAGACCCCAAAGACAACAGTCATCGTGACTCCATAGGAAGAAATAACAAGCTTGGTTCATCAAATTTTAGTCACTAAAACACCAAGCACTTTCCAAGGAAGTTGAAGCCTAGAACCTAAGGAGCATAGTATTTATTCACCTTGAGAGGCCTTAGTTCATGAGATTTCTCTCCTCTTTAACTTCGGCTACTATTTATCTTCAAGAAGCAAGGAATGCTTGTTTGATGGTTTGAAGCTTGGAAAACATTCCTTTGTTGATTTTGAGCACCTTTGTGGTTTGAAGCTTAGAATTCATTACCAATTTCAGTGACATCCACCTTACCCTTTTTGACCCATAAAGTTTCAATTTTCTTTTTCATAAAAGCAACCCAGTTGTTCTTCCTAACAGCTTTACGATTAGGACCTTCTCCCCAATCTTGTTTGGATGCAATCTTGCTATCAGAGTGCAACCGAAATTCTTCCTCCCACATCTTTATGCCACCAAAATTCACGTCTTCTTCCTCTGCTAGCTCGCCCTGAAAGTTCTCATCCTCCTTTGAATTTCCATCCTCCCAGTTATCCTTTTCACCATTTTGGCGTATTAGCATTTTCTTCCATGAAAACTAGTGCTTCTCCTTCTCTACCATCCAGGGCTCGTCTCTAGGAACCATTGACACAACATTTGTGAGAAATGCTCTCCATCTTCCTTGTTGCGTTTGTTGCTCCATTAAAGGAGGTCTTCCTCCTCCGTGAATCGTTCAGGAGGCTCCCTCTAGCCGTTCTCAGTGTTCTCATTCATTCTCTCGCTTTGATCAAAATAATATTTATGAGTATATTTGTTCAAAAAATGAAAATTTCATTTTAGATACAAGAACCAAAAAGGAGGGATCAAGAAATGAGTTACCATGAATGTGGAATGTTCATGTTTATAAAAAGTATCTAAATTTTCGTCTTGATTTTCCCTATGTGACCTTGGCATATAAAGACTTGTGTGTTTAGGATCATTTTGGCGATGCCCATGACTGATGTATGTGAGAAAACATATATGTATTGTGTTTATATGAGCTTTTGATGTGTTAGAAGATGTACTAATTTTTTGTCTTGTTATACCCTTTGGGACTTATGGTGTAACACCCCGTATGCATCCAGTTTGTTATCTTACTTCATGTATTAAGGGTAGCTAATTAATCAACTAAACGCGGAAGCTAATCATAATAATTCATGATTAATCTCATGTGAAAATATGAATATACTTTTTCCTTTCCCAATGGTTTACAATTCGCATAGTTAATCTTACCTTTACCTATTATCATGACCATCATTAATCGTTTGATTATAAGGTCCATTGATATAAGAATTATCCACCAATTATTCTATTTATCATGCTTAAGTACTTAACCAGCCACTAATTAATTATTCATTTCATGCCAACCTTACCAAAACCTTCTATTATTTAGTCACATTCATGACATAATAACAAATACACACCCTAAGACATCCAATCATATCTAAATTATTTATTATAGTTACTCCCATTTTTCTTAACCTTTATCAAGGCACCATACTCCTTAAAAGTGGATTTAAGCCTTCCAAATATAAATTCCACAAGGTCTGCAAGTATTTCTTTTTAAACATTTATTTTTGCTTTTGTTCGCGCAGAATATTCGGATATATGTTGGGGACATATCCAGATATGCCATATCCGGATATCAATATCCGGATATTCCATAACAATGGCGAAATGAAATATCTTTCTCCAGACTGGGGGATTAGACTCCACCCCTTACCCCATATCACTTCATCTTGTACTTAGTGGTCTTCACCTAAGGCATAAAATACGTGTTAACCATGTATTTGGTTTGATTAAGTTATTCGATACTTTTCTTGGCTTCTAAGTTATCCCATACTTTTCTTGGCATCTAAGTTATCATATCTTAAGGGATTTAAACAATGGTTACATGCATAAATTGTGACACCTAGCAATCTGTTGCTTAGGCTATCTCACATACACATCATATTACAAAATGACAACCAACACGATCAATACATCATTACATCTTATGATTAAAATGAATATAAATACATAAATCTCATAACCTATACACTATACATATACACAGGCTCATCAAAATGGCATAGACACTCTCTATGCTCTTTATAAATACAAACATACACAATAGGATGAATAATAATCATGTCTCGAATGAATATTAAATACAACAATACATGTCTCATGTCATGCTAGAATCTCTACGTCGGCCTTTTGCCTTGAGATGCATCAATATCAATAATCTCAGTAACTGAAAAATGTGCCCCCAAACGGGGTGAGATTTTGACAAATCTTAGTAAACTAGGGGTCTCCAAGTTCACTTATCGGTATAATATAAGTGTAAAAATAGTATAAGTAGTATGTAAAAGTGTGCAATGTAGCATATATTCATGTCATGTATGTATGTATCTTATTGGTCAGAGAATAAAAGGTAGGCATTACGCACGTCTACAACCTACAATACAAGGATTCCCCTGAACCTTGTATGTGAACCAACAAACTCAGGGATTACCGTCTCGTGTGAAATACCCCACATACATATGTATATGGCAATTGCACTTTAACTTAATCTAATTCAGCAATACATCCAAAAAACCATAGTATAAACAGATATAAATTTAGAAAAGCATACCAAGCATATAAATCAATCTCCCAAAGAGTTTGGTGGAACAAATAATAGATCAATTCGAGGATCAAGAGCTTACCTGTTACAGCAACATACTCCAATGTACTCTCCATATCCGAAGGACCACAACTATAGGCCCTCACAAAATCACAACTTATTTCAAAGATGTAAAGGCAATTAATAAATATACTCGTTTGCCACATTCTTTTATATATTGTCTCTTACATAGTTATTTTTTACATAGGGACACCAACTCAAGGTGAGAGGAGCTAAGTCCACTCCCTAAGGTCCCACAACTTCAGAACATCACTTACAAGCACAATAGAGTCTATAAATCATTTTCTTGAAAAACATTCCAAAGAAACTAACTTTAATTGTGAATACGACATCAAATCTTGTTTACCATTTTTAAAACTGCAATTGTATCTCTTTACCTAAAATTCTAAGATTTTAATATGATAAATTAGACACCTTAAGATTTCCAACAACATATTATATGTCTCAATTGGAGTTGTATAACTCCCGTTATATTTTTCACAAAGTGACTATTGTAAACTGAATTTTCAACAACCAAGTCGCGACTTCAAACTTAAACTGCGGAAAATTTGCTTTTCCAATGACTACGAAATTTTACAGGTTGTAGCCATATGTGTTAGCTTCACATAGGTTCAAATCGCACTCAATTTGGAGCTCTGTAGTTATATCAAATTTTTACTAAATTATGTTCATTGCTGAAGAAATATCTGGATATTTCCTAGAAAATATCCGGATATCAATATCTGGATATTGGTTTCCCAATATCGGGATATTTTGCATCAATTTTTCAGAACAATGTTTTTTAAAAAATTCATCCATAAGGTCTTATTTTTATCAGTCACAGAAGTCCAAGCTACCATTTTTATGTATATTCATGCTAGTTTTCATCAAGGTTACTTAGTTCTTTCATTTTACATGTTTAAAATCCATTCTTTTGAAATAAACTCAAAGAGAAGAGTTGAGGTTTGTACCCAAAGCTTCAAAACAGAGAAAAGAGAACACTTCCAAGGTCTCTAATCTACTTCTCACTTCTGTCAAACCAAGTTCACGAAAATGGGTCTTCAAAGTTGGTTCATTTCTCTCTAAAGGTTGGTTCTTTCTTGTCCCAAGGCTTGAACACAAGTGAAAATGGTGACCCAAGCTCTCAAGGATGAAAGGAGGTCACTCTCAAGCATAAGACAACAAGCTAAACCCTTCAAGATGGTGTTTTTCTTCTCAATCCTCACTAATATGTATTGCTTACAAGGCTGGGATGGTCAAATGGTGAAGAAATGAGGTGTCTTGGTGGTTTTTCATGGAAAAAAACAATGGAACCATGGAGGAGAGCAAATGGCAGCAATGAGGGCGTGAGAGAATGAGGTGTCTATGTAGTGAAGTAAGAAAATGAGAGTGCGTGAATAGTTTAGGTTATTTAGAGTAGATAAACTTAACACACTCGGTATCGACTCGTATGCTCAACTCACTTATTTCTTTGTAATTTATGGACCACAATGTCTTATAGATTTTATGAAGCATAAATCTATAATTTATTTTGTTACAGGTATTATTTTTTATACCTGCTATTTTTACTGCGGTACCCGCAGTATCAGCAGTTTTACTAAAAATGACTAAATTTCAATAATTAATATTTTCCAATAATTATCAAATTTTAAATATTAAATTATTAAATATTTCTTAAAATCACAATTGAAAATGAATAATTATTAGAATGGGATTTAGTGTAGTTATAAAGTGAATATGTATTTACCAAAAAAAAAAGTGAATATGAAAAAGAATGGGATTTTCAATCTAAATAATCTGCCCAAAAGAATGGGATTTTACCATTAAAGATATGAAAATGAATCGCTTGTATTTCTTATAAATTGAAGGATAGTATAAAAATTAAGGGAAAAGTTCACCACTGCCCCTGTGATTTGCTTCAGAATCACCTATGCCTCTGTGGTTTTTTCTATCACATATGTCCCTGTGATTTGCAAAAGGGTATATTTTTTATCACATATGCCCTTGTGGTTTTTTATTTTTTACAAAGCACAAGGGCATATGAGATAAAAAAAAACCACAGGGACATAAGTGATTCTGAAGCAAACCACAGAGATATTAGTGTACTTTTCCCAAAAATTAAATAACAACTCAAATGGCTGAGTCATGTGATAATTTTTTATGTTGTTATAAAGTGTTTGATGCCTAGCGCTTCGGAATGATAAGTATGTAATATTTATGGATAAAATAACACAAACTTTAGTGTAGTACATCCTATATTGTACATTATTTTATGATTAATAAAATTAAGAGTAAATATCTTTTTCAATCCTCAGCAAATTTTATGATGGCCGCTTTAGTCTCTAGCAAATAAAAAGGCTATTCGTGGTCCCTAAAAAATTCAAAGTGGACCCATTTTAGTCCTATTGAGGGACTAATATGGGTCTTTTGAATTTGTGACGGACCACGATTTCAACTAAATTGATCCATTTTGAATCTTTTAGAGATCACGAATAGCCTTTTTATTTGCTAGGAACTAAAGTGGGTATCGTGAAATATGCTGAGGATCTAAAAGAATATTTACTCTAAAATTAAAATAAAAGGTAGGAGTTATTGTCTTTTTTTTACTCTTTTGTAATACGAACAAAATTTTATAACATAAATTTAGATGTCTGTGTATTCATGTATTTTAACAATTAAATAAAGGGAAATACTACTCTCATTTTACATGAGGTAGTTATCTCATTTTCTCTCACTTCGAAAATCGTGCCCCTTCTTTTTTCTTTTTCTTTTTTTCTTTTAAATAGCGGGTCCTACTTGGATTCTCTCTGTAACATGAGAGAACTATGTTACATAAGAGTAATATTACCCTTAAATAAAATAAATTTTTTATGCGGTGTTGTGGCTTATTTTCAGTAAGGGGGCGTTTGGTTGAGGAAAATTTTTTTGAATACTAGGGAAATGTAATTGATAGGGAAATGGTTGGAAAGTGAGTTTGGTAGGAAAATGTAAAAAAAGTTGCTTGGTAGGAAAAAAATTTACTGGGCAAATTAGGTAAGATTTATAAAGTTTATGTTTGGTTTGAGGTAAAATATAGATGGAAAAATAAGTGACAATTACGAAAAATATCCTTGATTTTAAAATTTTTGGGAAAATAAAAAAATGCAAGTCTTTCTTCATTTGAAACAGATTGTTGAAGTTCGCGTTCAATTGTATACTGATAGACCATATTTAGTAATAGACGTGCTAGAAGCTGAAAGCAATAACGGATCATACCAACTCCCTTTGGCGCCATTCATCCATCAAATCCAAGCGAAGGGTTAGATATTGAGTTCCTCAAGTTTGACAAAGTTGCCTTAGAAGGTAAAGGACGCTCAGGCACCAAGCAAGGAATTGAGGCAACTGCCCTAAAGCCACCCAAATTGGGGCCATGTGGAAGAGGGCTTAGAGACACTGCCTCTTGAACATGGCTTGGACTACTGAAACTACTCATACTATGAGTTCCAGTTTCATACTCATCACGACTTCCTTGACTAGGAGCCATAGAATTTCTCACTGGAGACAATCTCAACTCATATTTTATTTACATGATATTTAACTATTACATGGTGACAAATGCAACTTTACTTGAATTATGACACATTGCCTCAGTTTTTTGATCTTCAAGATTAATCTGAAAAGAATTGCCAAAAATTTCAATAATCGTTGGTTAAATTCTCCTCTTATTATAATGCAAAGTTTATTCTTTTGATGGTTGTCATTGGTCTTCATGCTTGAAATGATGAGATTTCATTGCAATCAAGCAACATATAAACCTTAGGTTGATGCTTATTTAAATTTAAGGATAAGGAAGTGCCAAATTACTCACTGATGAAGCTTCATGACCTTAGCAAGCAATGGATTATATTTCAGTGATTCAATTAATATGAAGCACTTCGGGTGTTCATTTCTTTCTTCAGATATTTCACCTAGATTCCTCATCTAATTCCAAGTATTCATGATGCGATGGTGTATTTGTACATGTGTGAAACAAATAGGTGCGGGCTACATTATTGGATAATTTCATAAGTGACAATAATCTTAATTGTAATAGTTAATTAATGGCAAGAGTTTTACAGATAACAAATACATAAAATAGATGTAAAATTACATTCACATGACCAATGAATGACTGTAACATTAGTTCAATATAACAGATACACATATATGCCAAATGGCCTTGATGCTGTTAGTATATGGATGTCCTAGAGACAATCTTTTGATTAGATTAGGACATATATAGACCTTTTATATTGTCGCAAATAAAATCACTATTTATCTTGTTTTATATTTGTCTCAATATTACTATTAATATTTATATGAGTAACTGGATAACCTTGGAATAAAATAGGTATCTCTTGAGTATCTGTGATGAGATCACGATCATGAGGATTCAAGGATACTGCATGTTTATTCCTAATTTTATGTTCCTAGTCTAGAGACACTGAGAATGGGGATCAGTGATCTCGGGTAAGACTAGAATGACTTATCTACTTGTATTCGGATGCAAGGTAAAGACCTCATGAGCTACAGATATGGAGATGTCTTAGCTAAAGTCGTGGGTGGATCTATAAGGGTATAGATCGCACTGAACAGACCCACAAAAGATACTTTATGAGGAAATCTCACAGAGAGTATCATTAGAGTATCAGCTCCAGAAGATACGGTCTGTTGGGAGAATATTTGAGTGAGTTGATTTAAGTTTGAAATGCAACTAACTCAAATGTATCTGGTCACCTTTTAGGCTATATGGGGCGCACCATATAGCTGATTATATGATGATTCATGATCAGATTTCTGACTAGGTTTTGAACTTAGTCTCATGAGAATATTCTGGGATGTTGTTGGCAATTTTTGAAATGCAACAACTCCACTTATTCTCTCCCCATAGGGCGCCACTTTGATCAGATTTTTGGGAGAAAAATCTGATTTGTTTTTGAAACTTAAAAGGCTCCTCTTGTGTGCTTAATGTGTAGTTATTTCCTCCTTAGGTTTTTGTGAAAAAGCCAAGCCTTTCTCTACTCATTTATGCGCCCCTTATGAGTTTTATCTCTTAGAACACTTCACTCTTCTAAACACTTTTACCTAGCCTCCTGCATCACACACTGAGCGCATAGCAAGCCTTATTGTGGTGATCAATCGGCGGCCTTACTAGAAGGAGTTCCTGTATCTAGACGCGGGTGGTGTGGATCAACGTTAGAGGGTCTGAACCCTTCAGACCTAGCTTGATCATCTTGAGTTTTCACGAACAAGGTATGACATACGTCTTAAAGTATGTATCTTGATATGCATTTGTGTTCCGCTTGCGAAAAATTTTGTTTTTCCCTCACGCATGTTTCGGCCTTCAAGGCCAATTCTACTTTCAAGTGGTATCAGAGTCCGGTTACTTTACCATAGACGGGTGATGGTACCTTGTTTGTGAACCTGTTTCTCACGGTTAAAATTTCTTTAAAGAGTTAAAGATTCAATTTTTATGTATGGATTTTAATTTACAATACTTTAAACGGTTAAAGTTTTGTTTTTTTTTTTTATGAACATCTTAATTTGATTGTTGTGTTCATAAATCCATATGTATTCATGGTTATCATTCTTTTCTTTATGAAAGTTTTAAAAGGAAACACCTTTTTGAAAGGTGGAGTTCGACCATGAAAGGTGTTTTGAACACCTTGATTGTTTTCTTATTTTTCATGAATTGTTTCATGAGCAAAGCATGTAATAAAATTTTTCGAAAATTAATCTCATATACATTAGTATATGGTTCGGCCATCAAGTGCAGATGGCTACATGCATGGTTTAAATTTTATGTTCTTTGAGAAAGAGTCAATAAAATTTGAGTTATATTAATGGTCGTATATAATTCGGCCAATTGAGAAATCTAAGAAAATTTTAATTTTAATTTTTTGTTTTGATGTTTAATTGTTAAATATCAAGACATATGTGAAAAACATATTATATGATAATATTTTGTACTTGTGAGTTGTCTAACATTTCAGGTGCAAAAGAGGAAGGGGATGGTCATGGTGCCCGAAGTTTAAATTTTAAATTTTAAAATTAATGTATAATTTTTGCCCTTTAAATTAGAGTTGTAATTTGATTTTTAAATTTTGTATTTTAAATTTTGTCCCTGCAAAATGTTTTGGAGTTTCTTTAATTGTAATTAGAGAATTTAGGCTAGTGGCGTATAGATGACAAGAAGCCGAGGCTTGAGAAGCAAGATGGACAAAAGATCGAGCACCATGACTATCTCAAAATAAATTGTTTTATTTGCATGTATGTTTTGTACGACTAGCATGCATGACATAGTGCATCACGATATGTATGCTTTATTGCTTATGACGTCTAGTATGCATGAATTGGACAAATCGCGTTTGTATGATTATTATGCACGTCCAATTTCGAAGTCTAAACTGATAGATGTATGACATAGGTTACGACTAGCATGATAATATATTAATGCGTTTGATGAGACCTAATAAAATCCCTAAATAAAAGGAACCCTTAAAAGGAATAAATTATTAAGCATATGATTACCTCCCACCACCAATATTACCCGAACCTCCTCTACATAGTGGTGCTCCACAACTCAGTTGGGACCCACTGTTTCGTTGAGTAAGAGTAGTATTAGAAGTGTTAGACCCTTAGGGTGTTGGTTAATGCTTAACTGAGGCATAAGTTGCAGGCCGAACCGGGCTTATGGGCTTAGGGTAATAATGCTAGGTTGGTTGCATGAGATGCACCACTAAGTGACAATGAGTTGTCAACCTAATGTTAAGAGAGGGTATGAGATACTGTTGATTAGGATCAACCCATTATTTAAATTAATCTTGCGGTCTCAGACGAGGGTTAAAATAAATAATCGCACTCTTAATCTCACTAAGGTAAAATCTAAAAGTAGATTAACCCTAAGTCAAATGGTAAGGGTCATTGACTTAGATAAAATAGTGGGAGGGGAAATTTATTTAAAGTCTTTAATAAATTGTAACACGACAATATATTAATTAATCTTTCTTTACATTTTTTTTCAGTTTTTTGTATAACTAATCCACTGTCACTGCGCTCAATACTTGATACGAATAAACTGACCGGTTAAAACTTTATGGACTGGTATCGGAACCTGAGAATTGTTCTTAGGGCCGAAAAGATTGCCTACATTCTTGATGGTGCATTACCCGTAGCTCCTAGGGAAGGGGAAGATGGGTTCGCGGAATATGATTTCGAGGCCCACAAACAACACATGGATGATGATACGATGGCAGTATGCATCTTGTTGGCATCCATGTCGCCTGAACTGCAAAAGCAGCATGAGCATATGGATGCTCCCTCTATTGTCTTACATCTCAAGGAGTTGTATTGCGTTAAAGGCAGGCATGAGAGGTATGAGGCCTCTAGAGAACTGTTCTCTTGCAGGATGTCTGAGAATATGTCTGTTAGCAGTCATGTTCTTAAGATAATCGGGCTGATTGAGAAGCTAGGAAATCTAGGCTTCTTGATGGGTGCCGAACTGAGTAATGACTTAGTCCTGGCCTCACTTCCACCTTCCTTCAGTCAATTCATAATGAATTATAACATGCATGGGATGCTTGTGAGCTTGCCTGAATTGTTAAGTATGTTAACAACTGCTGAAGTGTCTATCAAGAAGGATAGGACACAAGCTCTTCTGATTAGTGGGCCTAGCAAGGCCAAGGGTAAGGGTAAGGGTAAGGAGCCTGCTAAAGGTGACTCCCTTAATCCCAAAGGAAAATCCAAGAAGAAGGGCAACAAGAAGGGTAAGAAAGCATCCAAGGAAAAAGGCGATGCTGAGTGCTTCCATTGTGGCAAAAAAGGCCATTAGAAGAGGAATTGTCCAGACTACCTGAAGAGTGTGAAGGACAAGAAGCATGGTGATGCTTCTGCCTCAGGTACTTTCATGATTGAGATAAATTATTCTTGTGCTAATCCGACTTCATGGGTATTGGATACCGGTTGTGGTTCTCATATCTGCAATATGTTGCAGGTGCTTAGGAGCCCAAGGAGATTGGAGAGAAACGAGGTGGATCTTCGCGTTGGCAATGGAGCAAGGGTTGCTGCTCATTCTGTTGGAGATGCCGACCTTATTTTGCCTACGGGCCTTTTATTGCATTTGAATAATTGTCTTTATGTTTCGAACATTTCTAGAAACATTATTTCTATTTCTTGTTTAGAACAAGATGGTTTTACTTTTAGTATTAAGAATTGTACATTTTCTATCATTTTGAATGATATTGTTTATGACACTGCTTCATTAATAAATGGATTGTATGTTCTGGAAATGGGAACTGAAGTGCTCAATGTAGCTGTGAAATGACCTAGGATAGATAATCAATCTTATCTTTGGCATTGTAGACTAGGGCACATAAACGAAACAAGATTGTCTAGGATGCATGCAGATGGATACCTAGATTCCATGGATTTGGAATCCTATGGACAATGTGAATCTTGTCTAGCTGGGAAAATGACTTGTCACAAGCCCAAGGGGCTTGAGAGTCATAGGGCTAGTGAGTTATTAGAACTCATTCACACTGATGTTTGTGGGCCAATATCTATAGAGGCTAGAGGAGGATACTCCTATTTCATTACCTTTACTGATGACAAATCAAGATTTGGGTACGTGTACCTAATGAGATATAAATCCGAAGCCTTTGAAAAGTTCAAGGAGTTTAGGAATGAAGTAGAGAAACAACGTGGCAAGATGATTAAGACATTACGATCAGATCGTGGTGCTGAATATCTGAGCCATGAGTTTCAGGATTATCTGAGAGAAAATGGAATTCTCTCGCAGTTTACTGCACCTTACACACCACACCAAAATGGTGTCTCCGAAAGGAGAAACAGGACCTTGTTAGACATGGTCAGGTCTATGATGAGTGAGACTCAACTTCCAAAATCATTTTGGGGATATGCCCTAGACACAGCGGCATACCTTCTAAATAGGGTACCGTCTAAATCTGTTCAGACCACACCATATGAGATATGGAATGGTAAGAGACCCAACCTGAGTTACCTCAGGGTATGGGGATCGCCAGCTTATGTCAAAGCGTTGGCATCAGACAAGCTTAGTGCTAAGAGTACTAAATGTCTATTTGTGGCGTATCCTAAAGGTACTAAGGGATACTACTTTTACTCCATGGATGAACACAAAGTGTTTATGTCAAAGAATGCTGAGTTCCTTGAGAAGGATTTGATCTCTCAAGGAGCCAGTGGGAGTAAGATTGATCTTGAAGAAGTTCAAGAACCACATGAACAAATTGAGGAACCCAAGTCTGCTCCGCAGGCGACGTTCTCCAATGGAGAAGTAAACACACAACTCCGTAGGTCAACGAGGGGCATCCATCCACCTGAGAGGTATGGGTTTGTGATTGAGAATCAGCAAACCGTCGAGGATGATGAACCAAGTAACTATGAAGAGACAGTCAAGAATGTTGACTCTTCTAGATGGCTTGAAGCCATGGAATCTGAAATGGATTCGATGTATCAAAACAAGGTATGGACCTTGGTTCCTAAACCGCAAGGAATAGTTTCTATTGGTAACAAATGGGTCTATAAAAGAAAGACTGATGCAGATGGCAACGTTCAGACCTACAAAGCTAGGTTGGTTGCGAAAGGGTATCGTCAAAGACAAGGAGTTGACTATGATGAGACTTTCTCACTTGTTGCCATGATCAAATCTATTAGGATCATGCTTGCAATAGCGGCATATCACGACTATGAAATTTGGCAAATGGATGTCAAGACCGCCTTCTTGAATGGGTTCTTGAAGGAGGATGTGTACATGACACAACCTGAAGGCTTTGAAATCAAAGATCAGGAGCATATGGTATGCAAACTTCAAAGGTCGATATATGGGCTAAAGCAAGCATCAAGGAGTTGGAATATTCGTTTTGATGAAGTCGTTAAGAGTAACAGTTTTATCAAGAACGAGGATGAACCTTGTGTTTACAAGAAGGTTAGTGGGAGTAATGTCGTCTTCCTAGTACTTTATGTAGATGACATATTGTTAATAGGAAATGACATCCCCACATTACAAACAACGAAAGAGTGGCTTTCAAAAAGCTTCACCATGAAGGATTTGGGAGAGGCGGCCTTTATACTTGGTATAAAAATCTATAGAGATAGATCAAACAGGCTGCTGGGTTTATCTCAATCCACGTATATTGACAAGATGCTAAAGAGGTTTAGCATGGAAGGGTCAAAAATGGGTTTTCTTCCCGTCAGTCATGGGGTACATCTTTCAAAGGCCATGTGTCCTAAGTCACAGGCTGAGAAGGATCGCATGAGTGGAATTCCATACGCTTCGGCTATTGGATCCATCATGTATGCCATGATATGTACGAGACCAGATCTCTCATATGCTTTAAGCATTACGAGCAGATACCAGTCGGGCCCTGGAGAGGGTCACTGGACGTCAGTCAAGACCATCCTTAAGTACTTAAGAAGAACTAAGGATGTGTTTCTGGTCTATGGTGGGGTTGATGAGCTAACAGTGAAAGGGTTCACTGATGCCAGCTTTCAGAGTGACAAAGATGACTGCAAGTCACAGTCAGGGTTCGTATTCACCTTAAATGGTGGGGCAGTATCTTGGAAGAGTTTCAAGCAGGAGACAACAGCAGATTCAACGACAGAAGCTGAATATATAGCTGCTTCAGAAGCGGCTAAGGAGGTCGTGTGGATCAAGAAGTTCATATCTGAACTTAGGGTGGTTCCAAGCGTGGAAGAGCCCATACAGTTGTTGTGCGACAACACTAGAGCCATTGCGCAGTCAAAGGAACCTAGGTCTCATCAAAGACCTAAGCACGTGCTCCGCAGATATCACCTGATTAGAGAAATCATTGATAGGATGGATGTAAAGATGGATTATGTTCCCACAGATGATAACCTGGCGATTCTCTGACAAAGGCTGTTTCTTAGAGAAAACATGATAGTCATTATGAAGCTTTGGGTATACGACTTAGGTCTGATTGGCTCTAGGCCAAGTGGGAGCTTGTTAGTATATGGATGTCCTAGAGACAATCTTTTGATTAGATTAGGACATATGTACACCTTTTATATTATCGCAAATAAAAGCACTATTTATCCTGTTTCATATTTTGTCTCAATATTACTATTAATATTTATATGAGTAACTGGATAAACCCCTTGGAATAAAATAGGTATCTCTTGAGTATCTGTGATGAGATCACGATCATGAGGATTCAAGGATACTGCATGTTTATTCCTTATTTTATGTTCCTAGTCTAGAGACACTGAGAATGGGGATCAGTGATCTCGGGTAAGACTAGCACGACTTATCTACTTGTATTTGGATGCAAGGTAAAGACCTCATGAGCTACAGATATGGAGATGTCTTAGCTAAAGTCGTGGGTGTACCTATAAGGGTATAGCTCGCACTGAACATACCCACAAAGAGACTCTATAAGGAACTCTCACAGAGAGTATCATTAGAGTAGTCTCTTTATATTTGGGTATGTATTTCTTAAGACCAGAAGTTATTACCTAGACTGTGTTCTAGAAGGCATGCTTTGATTGTGCACCTCGTCTGCCTGAAACATGGAGACTCATAGGTATACTGTTGGGCTTGTCCTGAAAGAACACAGGGCTGGGGTGATAAGCTGAAGGAATTCGTCAAATCTCTGTGAGAGATTAGGTTACCTGTAAACCGGAGAAATCGGGATGACATTTACAGGGACTCGGGAATCTATGCATAGTAAAAGAGATCATGAGATGATCTGCCTTTAGAGTCTGTAAATTAAAGATTCCCTATTTCGAATAAAGCTTACCCTAAACCACAGGGGTTGATACGCTTCCTTACCCTAGGTTTTATGGGAAGGTAACCGAGACGAAAGGAAATATATACGGCAACCAAATATGTGTAATAGGATGATCAAGTCATTACTCTAACTAGTTCTTGGGGAACAAAGCATTGCTAGTGCTCTGTGTTGTCATTAGATGGGTTGTGGGCTTATTGGGCCCAAGCCCATTTATGTCAGTGGCTATGTTGGACCTAATGGGTCACACACTAACACCTAATTGTCTAGATGCTCTAGCATTAAAGGTATTGGGCCTAACAACTGTTATTAGATAGGGTTGAAGGCGCATGGATCAAAGTAATGAGCTTGGATATTCCAAGACATTACTAATTAATTTAATTAGTTAAATTAATTATCAAATGTTTAAATTTGAATTTTGAATTTGAAATTTGAAATTTGAATTTTGAAATTTGAATTTTGAATTTGAATTTTGAATTTCGAATTTTGAATTTGAAATTTGAATTTTGAAATTTGAATTTTGAATTTTTAATTTTGAAATTTGAAATTTGAATTTTAATTTAGAACTTGAATTTGAATTTAAAATTTAAGTGTTTGAAAGTTTGAATTCAAATGTTTGAATTCGAATTTGAATTGGCTATGAAAAGTTGTTTTATAACAAAAGGATAAAATGAGATCTTGTTGGAACATATCAGGAGGAGATCTTTTGGACATAATCCAAGGATAATGGGGCGCTAATTTTGGCTAGATTTGATCATCAAAGTCAGCTCCAGAAGATACGGTCTGTTGGGAGAATATTTGAGTGAGTTGATTTAAGTTTGAAATGCAACTAACTCAAATGTATCTGGTCACCTTTTAGGCTATATGGGGCGCACCATATAGCTGATTATATGATGATTCATGATCAGATTTCCGACTAGGTTTTGAACTTAGTCTCATGAGAATATTCTGGGATGTTGTTGGCAATTTTTGAAATGCAACAACTCCACTTATTCTCTCCCCATAGGGCGCCACTTTGATCAGATTTTTGGGAGAAAAATCTGATTTGTTTTTTAAACTTAAAAGGCTCCTCTTGTGTGCTTAATGTGTAGTTAGTTCCTCCTTAGGTTTTTGTGAAAAAGCCAAGCCGCCTTTCTCTACTCATCTATGTGCCCCTTGTGAGTTTTTTCTCTTAGAACACTTCACTCTTCTAAACACTTTTACCTAGCCTCCTGCATCACACACTGAGCGCATAGCAAGCCTTATTGTGGTGATCAATCGGCGGCCTTACTGGAAGGAGTTCCTGTATCTAGACGCGGGTGGTGTGGATCAACGTTAGAGGGTCTGAACCCTTCAGACCTACCTTGATCATCTTGAGTTTTCACGAACAAGATATGACATACGTCTTAAAGTATGTATCTTGATATGCATGTGTGTTCCGCTTGCGAAAAATTTTGTTTTTCCCTCACGCATGTTTCGGCCTTCAAGGCCAATTCTACTTTCAGATGCATGGTTCTGTTTCGGATCCTATGTATCTATATCAGATAACAATGCAGGTTGTTTCTTTCAATCCATGGTTTCCTCTTCCTTTGCTTTAAATCAACCCCAAAACATGCTCTCTCACCACAAAAATAAACAACCTTGGCAAACTTGACAGCATGCCTGTCAAGCAATCACTTTATCAGCTGCACTTTGAACATGGCTGTTTTCATATAAGACTGTCAAATAATCTGTATGAGTAGAAGTGGTATCAATAATCTGTATGAGTAGAAAATCACTCAAGAGAGAGGTTTTTTAGACAGTTGCAATGAGATAAGTTAAATAGGATAAAATGCATATTGACGTTGGGATGGTAGGTTTGGTGAAAGAACCTATTAAGTCATTTAAGATAATATGCTTACCTTTTTTATGTCTACTACCTACTTCTTTCTAATACATTTTCTCAACTGATGTTCACATTTTCTCTTTTCTTTTGAGATTATGATTTCACACTCACACACACACATACATATATATGTTCTAGTTATGTGATAAGAAAATAATCAAGTTATGTTCTGGTTTTCATCTAAATTTTTTTACATTTTTGATATGATGTTCTTTTAGCAACATATCAAAGCCTTTAATATTTAAATTTTTATATGGTTGAGAAGGCTTCTAATCCATGTTAACAAGCTTACAGCCCCAAAAGTTTAGTCTTTTAAATTAAGGCTTAAGAGTGGCTTTTATATCTCCAACAACAAAAACTAATACAAAAGTATAAGAGAATAATGCAAATATACATAAAGAACTAACTATAAAAACCAGTTGTCTTATCAACTACAAGAAGGGAGAACAATCACACCACTCATTTTCTTGTGAGAAAAATCATATGCTGAGGATGGATCCTTGTTTGGTTTGGAGCAACACTTTGATTATTCTTTAAATCAGTTGAGTTAGCACTCTTCTTAAGTAAATGTGCTATAGCTTATTAGGAAGAAAAGATAGGTACTTGTCTAGCTTTCAGGAGAGGGAATTTGATAGGGTCAGGGGTCCATGGTTGGTCCTCAACCTTGGCTCGTTCCTTTTGGTCTTCCATTCTTGTTATGATGCCCTTGCTTACTACCCAGCTTCCAAATATATAATTCTATTGCCTGTATGTGCAACACTCCAATATAAGAATACAGTTAATTAGTTATGAATTATCTAGAATGGTTAACGAGAATATAAGATACTGCAATAAAAGCTGTTAGAAGACAAATTAATCTTTGCGCCACCTTATCTCTGATCAATGAGAGCAAACAAATTGGTGTTGAAGCTATATATATATATATATATATATATATATATATAATTAGTGGTATATTATTTTGGTGTCTTTGTATTGTGTTATTGAGTGAAAAATTACTACTCAGTACACATTCATGGTTGCATAAAACTTAGCTATATTTTTTATCCTCAAGATCAGGTTGAAGCTTCCTGTGTATGAGTACTACAATATTAATCAATAATGATTTAGCCTTTCCATTAAATAAGTCGGTTGAATTTCTTATTGTATCAGAGTATACCTCTTCAATCAAGAAAATATGCTTTAGCATCCTCTGTCTCTTTAGCATCCCACCCGCGACGAGCTCCAGCTCCAGCTCCGATTCCACGCGACGCAGAGAGGAATGGATTATCCATGAACTAGCCCATCATATTCAGAACCTAGCTCAGACTCCGAGTTGGAGAAAATGGATCAAACACATCTGCAAATAGCAAAATTGAAGGGAAAATGAATCGTACAAAACAAAAGGTTCAGTAATAGATCAGATATTTAACTCTGTTCACTATTAACTCACTGAATCAAAAGAACGACATCGAAAATTAAGGAGACTCACACTCACGGGCGCTGCTATCTCTATCTTTCTTTGCCTCTTTCTTCACGCTTTATATGAGGGTATCATGGTCTTATTTTGATTGCACTTTTGCCATTTAGATGGCTAACGAGACAAAACCACCTCCAATTTGTCTTTCCTAACAGTGCCAATAGCATGCTTTCTACAACCAGACGAAGAATGCTATGCAAATATAATAGATGGGGAACTTAAGAAAAACAGTCTACCAAACATGGGTCTCTTACTTTGCCACTTCTATTTGCATAGGCAACTTATACGAAACCTTAAACCAAACAGCACCTAAGGGCAAAGTGACTATCGTGTTGCAAGAGATTCTTTGTTTTCTGTGGGTTAGAGAAAAAGCAATCTGGGATCCATCTATGATAAAAAAAGTATATATTTGGCACAAAAATTGAACTATCAGCAGGAGATTTTTTTCTTTCCTACAGTATAAGACTAGTTTATCCCTTTCAATAAATTAGAATCTCGAGGGAGAAATAATTCCCACGTTTTATCAACCCATAGCAATGGGATGCTATTTCTTACTTCATCCATGGTTTTTCTGCGCGTGGGCGAGAAGAATTTTTTTTTTTCAGTGTATATATTCCTTTATAGGGTTATGTTACAGTAATTGTCCATAATTTTCCAGCAGAGACAAAAATAAAGAGAGAAAAAGTGATACGAGAAAAAAGAAAAAAGAAATTGTGGATCCCACATTTTCATTGTTTGTGCAGGAAAGGAATTTGTTTTCCAGTTACATGATATTAATATTACCCTATTATAAATCTATAAATATTTAAAACAATTTTTTTATTTCAACATTTTTACTAGATTTTATTTATTTTATAATCTGTATGTCATGAATTATGAATAGAATTTACATTAAAAATGGATGCAATGATAAAAAACTGAAAGATAAATTTGCATGAAAATGATAAGATAAAGAGAGAGAGAAAACAATATTTAAAATATTTACATTCAAATAAAAAATAATACATCAAATTAATACATATTTAAAATAATTCATTTTACATTCAAGGTAACCTACATTTAAAATATTTCTCTCTTGTTTTAAAAAAATATTCTCTCTATTATTAATCTATTCTCAAAAAATAATTCGCTAACAAACATTCTAAGAGCATTGATTAAGAAAAATTAAATGTAAAAATAAACATTTGGTATATTAAGAATTTAAAAAAATTGAATAGCTAGAATCCTTTAATTAAAAAAATAAAATGTAAAAATAAACATTTGGTATAGTAAGAATTTAAAAAAATTGAATAGCTAGAATCCTTTAATTAAAAATATTGAATAATTATTAACCAATACTTTTGAAACAATTCTATAATAAAAGTTTAAATATAATAAAAGAACAAATATTTATTTTTTATAAAAAACAAATATTTATCAATTTATTTTAAAAGAAACTATAATCCCTTTCAACATCGCATCAGAAAGAACCATCACTTCTTCAACACGTATCCATTACGTCAGCCTCAAATTCATAATATTAATATGACCCTCGTTAATAACCTGAGTTTTTTATTTCACTTCAATTATTGATAAAAAAGAATTCGAGATTCATTTCGATATTCTTGATAAAGAAATAGAAATTAAGTAATAAGAATTATAAACTAAATAAAAAAAGTATGTAATTTTTTTGAGTTTATAAGTTTTATTATTTAATTTATAACATTTAATTAAAATATGTAGTTTAAAAAAGGGAGAAAATACAACTATTTCGAAGAATTTATTATTTTTATAATGTTAAACTCACACGTTTATCATTTGTTGTTTGTTTATATGTGATCGGTAGATTTGATTTAATGAAAACAAACAAAAGGACTATCCTCTTTCTTTTGAGTTTTGTCATGGAGTTTTGTGGCTGGCATAAAGTTATCATGAGAACAAAAATGATGTATTATTATAAAAAAGTAGTATATTATTTTCTAAAAAAATATTAATTAAGTAATAAAAATTATAAACTAAATAATAAAAGCATGTAATTTTATGAGTTTATAACTTTTAATATGTAATTTAAAAAAAAAAAGGACAAAGAAACATACAACTATTTGATGAATTTATGATTTTTATAATGTAAATTCACACGTTTATCATTTTTTTTTGTCTTATTGTTGTTCGGTAAATATGATTGCAAAAATTTAAATGAAAATAAACCAAAGGATTATCCTCTCCTTTCGTGATGGACATTCTGCAGCTGGCATTATCGCGAAAAAAAATTATTATTTATTAAATGTATCAAATCCTACTCTGTTTAAATAATAGAATTTTTCTTAAAAAAAAGGGAATTTTTTTACATGTTTATAGACTCTAAGTTAAACACTGATCCACTTTCGCACAAAATTTAAAAAAGAAAAAATTTCCCCCACCCAATTTTTTTATTTTTTTGAAAGCTTGTTGACCATACTTGAACCGAATGTTCTTTGTTACTCTCGTTGCACTTCTTTTGCCTTTTCTTCTTGTGAACAGTTATGTACATGTTTATCAGCAACTCAATTTGCTTTAAAGTTTATACAGAATAACATAAAAAAGGAATTTGTAGTGTTGCTGATTACGGTATAAATGACGAGCTTAAATTGATTATTAAACTACACGGTTTTGAGCACCCTCTTCAGGATTTATCTATCATTCTGCTTATTATTGTTGTTAGAGTGAAAAGTCCTGCGGAAGGTTTGTTAGAATTCTTATAAAATTTGCATAAGAAAGTTATTAGATTTGGTGTGATAAAGAATTTGGATAGGTTGTTGAATTCTCACTTGTATTCAAAATTGGGGGTGACATTTTTCTTTACAAGAGTAGGTCACAGTTTCACTAAAATTGGGGGTGATCCTCACATCAATAAATTTTTATCTTTTAGTATGTTAAACTAGTCTTTATAAGATTTTCAATGAGATATCACACGCCTCTGACGAAGTTCTATAACTCCACATACATTCACTGTAAGCTAATCCTTTAAATCTGTCAACACAGCTCAATAAGTTCACTGATATCTCTCACAGTTTCTATGATTCTAGGCTATCCATTAATTGAATTGCTCTCAAATGTTTATACAGCGTAGTATATACCTAGACCTTCCATTTGGTATATGATAAGTTTAATTTGAGTAAGAAACGAGGGAGATATAATTTTTTGAAGTCCAAACCTGAATGTAGGTCCAATGGCTAGTTTTGGGCAATCTCCACTCATTCCGACACTTAGGGTGCTATACAACTCGAAATGACACCAAATTTTAGGACAATATAGCTGACATCCTAATATTTAAAATAAGGTATGGCATGCCTCAATTGGATAAATGTGGAGGGAGATATGGTCTTCCAAAGTTAGATAAAAATTTGACCAATTCTTAGAAATTTCGACGACACCTTCTTTGCTTTATTAACTAATCTCACTTACACAAGTGTGTTCCAATTTCTTAAAAATGTACCTAATTGACCAAAAGGTGGCACACAAAGGCTCAACAATCCTTGAAGCTCTTACAACTCACAATATACCACAATTAAGATCATTACTTATTCTCCAACGTATTATCCATAATTACTTATATTATAATCTACTATCCATTTCAATCACATTATTCCATTTTCATGCATTTACCAAAATCAAAATCACATCATTACCTAGAATAGGCCTATTTTCCTTTCATCACATACATTAATGTTACTTACACAAGGTCCATAATGATACAATAGAATTTACAACAACTAATAAATATAACTATTACAATTCCTTGCTACTTTCAACATAATGCACTACATACCAAAATGAAAACTACATGACTTAGTACAAAAGCATGAACAACCAAGCATGGCAATACCCACATGCAAGACATATGTTCATACAGTAAGTCAAGAATATACATAGGAAATAAATAAGCCACTCCAAAATCCAAAAAGGCGGTAGCAACCCCAATTCCACAATGAAGTTCTATGTGGGCCTCTTTCCCAATGCCTCTCCAGATGCACTAGTGGTACCTGAAATGTAAGCCACATAATGCAAGGTGAGATTTGACAATCTCGGTAAACCAATAGTCTTGGAGGGTCACTCCACCCAATGGCTCACTCAAATGTAAAGCACTAATAGTATACATATAACAAAGCATACATTAATCAATCAAACTAGGCCTGAATCCAAGAACATATCCCCGAGATATAATTCAAGAAACTCATCGTATAACTCCCGAGACATTCCTAATATTGCTCCCAAAACAAAGATAACATTATATCATTATACCAACTGGACCTCCCTACGGAGAACTATCCAGTGGAAGTCCTCACAAATCTATCTATTGGCTAGAGATATATGTATATCAAAACATATACCAAACAATCATGTCAAAATGCATGAGCATGTCATATTACATACCATTATAGTCCACACATTCCAACCACTACCTCAATGAGCGTGGTGGAGCACACACGAGAATTAATCCCAGGATAAAGAGTTTACCTTGTAGAAGCTTCCAATCTAGATAACTTCCACCACAAGTTATCTCCTAAACTTTCACTTTCACACAAAATGCATACAACAAGATGTCACTCCATTTCAATTAGTAATTGGATCATCATGATTCACAATCAAACAATTACACAATAGAGGGATTTTTTCCTCTTACTAAAATTCTTATGGTCTAAGACCAAAGGCAATCCAAAAAGAGCTCCAAGAGTCAGTTCTCTACGACCGGGTCCGAGGGAGGCAACCTACAATGATCACACACATATGATCATCAATTCACTTGTCCAAGAAGTCACAAACAAATATCATAATGCAATTCCCCCATCAATAACTTAGGTTTGGCCACAAGGCTAAAAATATTACCCAATATGTTTTATTTATACCCAATATGTTTTATTTACACCCAATCAACTCTATTGCTACACAACCTTTCTCAACACCAATACAATCCTCATTTACCTTACATTATCACTTAGCACCATTTCCCCCCAATTTTCCACTACTATGGTTATAACACCTCGTAAATCTAAATATGAAATTATGTGCTATAATATGGGTTAAAAGGGAAGGATTAGAGAGAATACGAAAATTAAGGCCAAACTGGGTGAAAAGGGCAAAACGGTAATTTACCAAACATGTATCCCTAGGCATGAAAAATGGAGTAGGAGATCTCAAATGATAAAAATAATGCCGGAAATGGATTCAAAACGAAAAATTGAGTGAATAGGCAAGTTTTGAAAAATTTGATGAATAGTGATTTCACCGGTGTAAATATACTGCAGTATAATGGTACCGATAAGAGTGAAATTTTTATGAATATTTTTAGGAAACAAAAATATGTCTAGAACCAGAAAAATACGTAGATTGTGAAATTGTAGTTGAAATTGATGTTTGAATCAAAGTTAAATCGTGTGTGGGACCCGCCCCACCAAAAGTCACTTAAATCCCTTATTTTCTCTCTCTCCCTCACGCCTTTTCTTTCTCTCCCTCTCTCCTCTCTTTCCTTTCTTCTTCGACGGATAGCACCTCCACGGGAGGGAGGGGAGTTTTTTTTATTGTTGCCACTAGCCACCAAATCAATAGAGTTCCAACATCAAAGTTGTTTGCATTGAGGTTGTGAGTATGTGTCCCTTCTTGAGAGAGTCTTGAAAGTGAGTGTGTGATGAGATCTTCCATGGTGAAGGGTGGCGGTTTTGTGGATTTTGAGGGCCATTGATGGTGCTTTGGCTTGAGTGGAGACTTGATTATCAACCCTTGGAGCTTTAGGAAGCTATTGACTATAAGTATTTTGAGTTCTATGGAGTTTTTTGTGAAATCCCAAATTGGTTTTGATTTTAATGATGTATGATGAATGGGGGTAGTTGGGAACCTCAAATGATGTTGCTCCTTTGGAGTTATATGCTTAAAATGATAAATAATGATGATTCATGTAATAAAAATTATTGTGATTTTGGGAATTCCATAACTTGGTGTATTTTGGTGGAAATTGGTGAAATTGGGAAATGTGAACATGAATTTTGATGGTTGGGAAGGTAGGTAATGTGTAAATAATACGATTATGATGAGTATGAGTGTGGAATTGGATCGAATACCCCTAGGTTGATGGTAATGTGAAATTCGACCTATTGAGGTCATTGGTGGGGTGATGGTGTAAAAATGATATAAGTGATGTTGTATGATGGCAATTGGGGCTTAAATGAATGGTAGGTTGATATGGTGTGGTTAATTGGCCAGTGATGATGAATTAGGAAAGATAAGAGTAAATAATCTTGGCCTAAGTGATTCTAATTGATTAAGAATTGTGAAATTGATGTGTTATTATAAATGGTTGATGATCATGTTGTTGATCATATAGGTTTCCTCTCACGGACGTTATAGAAGCATAAATTAAGCTTGGAGCTTACGTTGAGGAGCATTGGCTTCGGAATGAGGTAAACCTTTGGAACTTGGGTTTTATTCCCTCGTGTGTTCCACCACACCTAGTGGAAGGTTGTGGTTGGATTTGATGCCTTTGATTATGTATAAATGTATGTTCATGCATTATTGACATGATTGTGTGACATGCTTGGAGCATGTTGTGTGATATAATTGTGATCTCTGGCCAGTAGATGTGTGTTGGTTTGGACTTCCGCTGGAGATATCCTTTGGGGATTCCGGTCGGGTTTTGCCGTGGAACCGACTCTGGGAGCGGTACCAGGATGATCCAAACGTGGGACTTCCGCTGGATAGGTCTCATGAGGAGTTCCAGATGGGTTTTGCCATGGGGTCGTCTCAACCATGGGAGAGGCACCAGGAAGATTCCGGGAGTTATACGATGGGGTCCTTTAAGGGAATCCTGATGTGGATGTCCTTGGATTTGTGCCCAGTTGTTGTTGTGTGATATATGTATGTTATGCATTTTATATGATGATCATTGTATGCACATTGAGTGAGCCATGGGGTGGAGTGATTCTCTAGTACCCTTGGTTTACTGAGATATATTTGTATATCTCACCCCACGTTTGGGGACATCATTTCAGGTCTTGCTGAGCATGGTGGATCTCCGGGCAAGAGGCCCGTGTAGTGGAGGAGTAGAGCGTGAGGTGCATTTGAAGAGTATGACATATTGAAGGATTCCATTTGATGTACATAGCATAGTATTTAATATTTTGGACTTAGGTTATGAACTTGTTGCATATGGATATTGCCATGCTCTTGTATATTTATGACCATATGTTAAGTCCTTTAAGATTGATGTATAGTTATACCTCTTGTTATTTTTGTATTTGGGTGAGCATGGGACTTGTCCATGGCCACATAATAGTATTTTGAGGCATTGAAGATTTGAGTTGTAAATAGACCATTGGTTTTGTAAAATTGCTATGATATTGCAAATGGTTGTAATGGTGCATTGATTAATGAATATGCATGATGGAAGGGCTTAGAGCCTACGTTAACACTTATGTAAGGTGTATAATAAGTATAAAGGTGTTAGGAGTATGTTACATCACTCATTTCGTGTCTTAAAAGCTGTCATCTGTCATTTTTGCTGTATAGTAATCGATTACTTTTCACTGGTAATCGATTACCTGCAACAGGGAACGAAAAATTGAGCTTCTGTCTTCAAAGTAATCGATTACCAGAGCATTGGTAATCGATTACCTAGTTCAGTAATCGATTACCATAAAACAGGGGAGCCCAAATTAAGGTTCTGACTTCTACAGTAACCTTTGGTAATCGATTACCTCAAGGTGGTAATCGATTACCACTGTGTTAAATTTTGAAAATGTGTTTTCTAAAATCTAAAATAAATGGTATTTCTTAGAGAGATTATATTTGGTATGTTTTATGCTTCCGCGAGTTTTGCATTTACAATTATGGCGTTGTTTTAATTGATTACGGAAAGGGTTGATGTTTAAAGAAAGGAACGTAATAAAAGAAAAAGTTTACCCGTAATTTAATTAACTCAATTATTGTGATTGTAACTGTGCTTAATACCATATGCAATGATAACATTACCGGTACGTAACAGGCTGTTATAATGGTCGAATGCACCTATAATAACCCCCGTTACTAAGTTAGGGTAAATAAGAAAATCAAGCAAGAGTTCATTACTTTTACTTATTAAACATGTAGCAAATTTGAAGAACAAGCATTAATATCAAGCATATACAAATTATCAACTCTATGACCTATGAATTTAACTTCATCATCAAGTAAGCTAGTAATATGACATCTCATAGAATCAAATGTGTTTTTAAATTGTCTATCACATAATTGGCTAATACTAAGCAAGTTATGCTTTGATAAACCTTTGGTTTACCATGTTTTTAGGCTAAATTATATGAGAAATATATTATAGATTGCATGGAATTCAAGGTTGTAAGACATTTAAAGTCATAAGATAGGAAATTGAGCTGACGTTTTGATAATATTTGCATTTTGAAGGTAAAATCACAAGAATTGGTGCTAAAAGTGCTAAAGAAATCATGACAAAAGAAGTAGCAGCTCAATATGGACCAAGGAAAGCCAAAATGATACAAGTCAAGAGCCAGAAGAGCACGCTCAAGCGCAGAAACGGACGCTCAAGCGCGCTAAGGCAGGAAGAACAGCCAATGTGGACAAGTTAGGGCGCTCAAGCGTCCAAGATGACAAGATTTCACTCTCAAGGAGCACGCTCGAGCACGCTCAGGCAGGCAGCAACAACAGTTTTCAGCAATTCAGGGCGCTCAAGCGCCCTGTAGCGCGCTTGAGAGCCCAAACACGGACCTGACAGCAAAGATGCACCAAGATTTGCTGAGATTTAATGAAGATTTGTCCAATTATGATATAGAACTAAAGCGGAAACATATCAAAGCTGATTCCATAGAAGATTGAAGGAAGATTATACAAGATTCAAAGCTCAAATCTCTCAACCAATCCACAAGATATTAATTGCAAAAAGGAAACAATTGGAGAATCAATTACAAATCTAATATGGATTCATTGGAGATTTAATGAAGAATATAACCCCCAAAAAGCTATAAATAAATAGCTTGGGGTCAAGACCAAGACACCAATTCACAATTCCAGAGCATTACACCAAGACGGAAGGAGGAATCCTGTTGGAGCACTAGAACACTGAGGAACCAAGTCAACATCACACCAATGGAGGCTTGGGGTTTTCTTTTCTTTATTATTTCTTTTCAATTCAGTATGCTAGAGTAGTTTTTTATGTAGTTAAGGGTAGATGGAATCCAATTGAATCTTTATGTTTATGAATTAAATTGTCTCCGAATCCTGTTCTTTTTATAATTGAATAAATTATCTGTCTTTAATGCTTTCTATGAGTTTGTTCCTTATAGAATGATTTTGGGGAATTGTATGACAATATGGATGTTGGTGCATGAACCTTGAATTGATAATTTATCATAATCCTTGTGATCTAGGAATAGGAATAGGAATAGGAATAGGAATAGGAATAGACATAGGGTAATTATGCAATCTTGCAATTCTTGATCTTAATGCATGTTTTCTCAGGGAATAATCGGGGAACTAGAGTTCTTTCAAGATTACATAGATTTATGGTAACAAGGAATTGAGCCGTAATTAACTCAGATAGAATTGATTGGCAATATATTAAGAAACGGATTCTTGGTCATTTAATTCATAACATATTGAGGATATTGGGGGAAGTCGAAACATTAACTACGTTTTTTAAATTTTAATCAAACATCATCTCATTCATTCTTTTAATTCTGAATTTTCATATTGCATGCTTTTACTTGTTTTTTAAGTTCTTTGAACACAACTCTCTTCATCTAAATTCTTTCAAACCAAACCTTTGATTGTCCAACTAAGACGCAATTAGCGAACTAGTGCTTGAAATTCTGATCCTCGTGGGAACGATCTCGTACTCTGGTACACTTTATTACTTTCACGATCGGTGCACTTGCCGAGTCTCTATCATGCTTCAAACCTTCTACTAAAAGTACATCTTCAATAAAAATAGAAGAAGAATGACCAATTTTGCAGATTCCAAGAATTTCCCCTTTATTGTTGTCTTCATAGGTGATATGTCCATGTTGTTTCATGATGATTGAAGAGAATCTACTTACATCACTCGTCATATGCTTAGAACACCCACTATCAAGATATCACTTTGTGCTTTTAGCCTTCAAGCACACATGTACCTTCAAGAAAAATAAAATTATTGAATTTTTGGTACCCAAATGGTTTTAGGTCCACTTAGGTTAGGTGTGGGAAGCAGTTCATTATTAGAGAAAGATGAAGGTAAAGATCGCTTAACAACCCAAATTTGCTTATAGCCTTTTATATTTTTCCTATACTTAAAATAGTATGAGCTATGACATTTTCTTCCACAATAATTGCATTTTATAAAAGGACTTTTAGCCATATAACTATGATGCACATGTGATGTCTTTTTAGCATGTGAATGATGCATTTTAGGCTTTACATAACCTAAACCATAAGCAACATGTGAGGGTCTTTGATTACCAAGTATAACATCTAAGTTCTCCCTAGCATATGTAAATTTTTCTAAATCATCAGTTAATCTTTTAATCTCTTCTTTAAACTTTTCACATGTAATGCAAGATGTAGAAGCTGAAGATGCACCATTTAATCTAGATAAGCATACAAGACAAGTAGTACTAACATCAATCAACTTTAAGGTTTTATTCTCATCTTTTAAGTCTAAAAGTTGTTCATTAAGTAATGATACTTGCTCTATCAATTCAACATTATGCTTTTTAACAACTCTAAGTTTCTTAACATATGAAAAAGATTCTTCACAGAGTTCATTAAAAGCATTTTTTAATTCATCATAAGAAGGATTGTAAGAAGAGCAATTAGAACTTACCTCACTTTCTTCATCCTCTTCATTTGTCATTAAGTAAAGATTTTCTTCCTTCTCACTTGATAAAGAACTTGAGCTTGAAGAGTCTTCATCCCAAGCCATGTATGCTTTTCTTCCTTTCTTCCTGCCTTTACTTGTCTTTTTGTCACTTTTAGATTTAGATTGAAGTGTAGGATAATCATTCTTGTAGTGGCCTTTCTTTCCACATTCAAAACAAGTAACTTGAGTATTTTATGAGCTTGAATCTCCTTTAAACTTTCCTTGGGCAGCAGCTTCTTGTTTGCTTTTTAGGAAGTTTTTCTTGTTAATGAATTTGTCAAATTTCTTGATAAAGAAATCCATTTGTTCGGGGTCAAATTCCTCCTCATTGGAATCATCATCTTCTTGCTCCTTGGAGGTAGTAGACTTAAAAGCAATATTTTTTATCTTTTTCTTGGATTGATTCCCCAAGGCATGTCTCTTCATCTCAGACTCATATTCTTGAAACTTTCCAAAGAGAGTGGCTATTTGCATTGTCTCCAAGTTTTTTGATTTATAGATAGCTGACACTTTAGCATCCCACTCCTTGGTTATGCACCTCAAGATCTTGTTGACAAGTTGCTCATCATTATAATGGATACCTAAAGCATTCAACCATGTAATGATGTGAGTAAAATGTTTTTGCAAATCATAACCACTCTCATCATCAAGCATCTCAAAAGTTTCATATTCTCTAGTTAGAGCATTTTGTTCAGACCTTTTGACTTCCTTAGCAGTTTTACAAGATGAAATCCTAAAATACTCATCTCTACCTAGAGCATTAGTTATGAGATTTTTAGCTTTAGCATTCCATTGAGCTTCCTTAAGTTCTTGATCATTAAACTTTTTAGCCTTTTTAGGAATCCTATTACAATCATCACCCATAGTAATGGGAATTTCATATCTCTCTTCAACACTAGTCCAAACCCTAAGATCAACCGATTCTAAAAAGATTTACATTCTTGATTTCCAATAAGAATAAGCGATTCCATTAAAATAAGGTGGTCTATTTGTTGAACTACCCTCTTGAGGTAAATCATTATTAAAGCTAGCCATTATTTATAGATCTTTATCTCTAGGTGGTTAAACCTAAAATAGAGAACCTAAGCTCTGAGGTCAATTGTGAATAAAGAATAACTAAATAACAACACAAGAAGGGGGTGAATTGTGTTTTTAAACTTTTCAGAATTAAATCAAAATTTAAAACCTAAGAATACCTTTTAGAAAACATGCAAGAGAGACTTAATAAAAATTTCCAAACCCTAAAAAAACAAATTCATATTATCAAGAATAATAAATTAGAGAAAAGTAATGCAGCGGTACATAAAAAGAGTAAGGGAAGAGAAAATAACACCAGGATTTATCCTAGTTCACTCTCTACCACTGAGAGCTACATCCAGACTGAGGCAGATCTTTTCACTATCATCAAGCTTTCAACCGGTTCTTGAAGAAATCGTTTTACAAGAGAAATTTTAGAAGACCAGTCATCTTCACTCAATCACGCTCAACCTAACCCCAGGATCACTTCCCTTGAACCAACACATTTGGAATTTTATAAGACCAATGATCTTCACTCAATCATGTTCAACCTAACCCTAGGATCACTCCAATTGAACAACCACAACAGAAACAATCTCCCTAATTTTATAACAACAAGTAAAAATAGTAAACAGAGGAAGAATAAGAATTACAGAGCTTTCTCTCTCTAGAACTCAAGTTTATACAAAAATCATGTTCATGATCGATTCTGACTCTAATGCATGTAATATTACGCTCTCTTATTTTTCTGAACCATAAAACACAAATATATAATAACCCAAGTGATATCTAAAAAGATACAAAAAGATTTGATTCAGATTTAAAAAATTATTACGTGAACCCCGAGATATATCGGTATATATTTGAATCCTTATCCGGATATTCTGGGCAGAGATATCTGGATACCATATCTGAATATACAGTTCATATATCTAGATATTTGATGACAATAATCACAAAATCATCCGAATTTGATCTAACTTAGTTCTAAATGATCTTTTATCACTTCTCACACATGAATGCATGCTCCTAGAATGAAAGAATCTTAAAGTATATGACACATAAGCATAATATAATTCTTCAAATATCTTCAGGTGTCTTCATCTTTTAAGTCTTCTAGGTCTTTTCTTCACTTGAATACTTTGACTTTGAAGTTGACTTTGCACAATTGAGTCACTTCTTCACTTTTGCATATTGCCTTAGTCTTCCAGAGACATTTGAGACTTGTCACACTATCTTCTAAGTTGTACATCCATGTTGAGTTTGTTGGTGCTTTGTAATCATCAAAACTTCAACTATAAAACCACGTTACTGGACTGGCATGTTAACATTGAATATGATATTAAGCACAGTTACAATCACAATAGTTTATTTAAAAATATGAAAAACTTTTTCTTTTTATTGCATGTTCGATTAAAACAATCGTAAAATGCAATGATACAAACTGTGATAGCAACTAAAATCTAAATGCAGGAGTAATATTCTAAATGCCTAATTAGCATACAACACTTATTTTAAGTTGCTAAGAGGTTCCCATAAATCAACATAGCACAAAACTCATTTTTATAATTTTCCTAAAATAAGTGTACTTCGGTTTTCTCAAAACTGAGCGTGATCTGCTCATCAATAAATTCTCATCTTTTAGTATGTTAAACTAGACTCTTTCTCCTTTTTAATAAGGTATACACGCCTCATTTGGAATTCTCTAGCTCCGGTTATAGCTATTTGAAGTTTGACAAGCACAATTGCCAACCAACTCCAAACAGGGCACCAAACATCTCCCACTGTTTCTACGATTCCCAACATTTTATTAAACCAATGCTCTCAAAGGTTTATACAGAATATTATAAACCTAGAGCTTCAATTCGGTATGTCATAAGCCTAATTTGTGTAAGAATTGAGGGATATATAATTTTTCTAAGTTGACACCCAAAACAGGCCCTGCAAAGCCCTACACTGGGCAGCCCTCACTCCTTTCGACCTACAGAATGTTACACAACTATAAATGGCACCAAATTTTGGGACAGTATATCTGACATCATAAGCTTTAAAATGAGATATGGGACGCCTCATTTGTACATCTGTGGAGGGAGATATGGTCTTTCAAATTTGGTCAAAAAACTCATTATTTTCTTAGAAATTTTGACAGCATCTCCTTCGTTTTATTAACTAATCCCACTTACTCCAAGTGTGTTCTAATCCTCCAAATTGTACCTAATTGACCAAGGGTGGCATGCAAGGTTTAACATACCTTGGTGCTCTTACAACCCACAACACATTTGCTCAATTCTTTGATTAATCCACAAGGTACTCCAACACTTAATCATTATACTTTTTGATACTCATTTCAATCACATGATCCATTTACATGCATTTATCAATTGAAACAACACTATAACCTACAATAGGCCTATTGCCTTTCCATCACATACATTGATCAGTAATTACACAAGATCCATAATTCTTCAATCACATTTAATCCACTATCAAATAAACTATTACATCATAATGCGCAAAATAATATTACATACATCATCACTAGACTTAGCCTCAAAATGCTACATGAACAACAACAAAGCATGGTATACATCACTCATGCAATATAACATGTTCGTGCACTAAGTCTAGCATATCAAGTAAAATTCTAAAATGCAAAAAGGTAAACTATATAATGCACTCCAAAATATGCTACTCCTCATCATCCAGTGCGCCTCTTGCCCAACACTTCAGCACCGCTACCTGAACTTGAAACATAGCCCCATAATGCGGGGTGAGATATACGAATATATCTCAGTAATCCCCGGGATATAATTCGAGGCACCCACAGCTATAACTCCCGAGATATTCCTAAAGTGCTCCTCAACGAATAACAACTCTATGGCCCCCGGCCAACTGGAACTCCCTACGGAGGCCTCTCCAGTGAAAGTCCCCTATGGCAAATACGACAAACTATTTACTAGCCAGAGATACGGTATAAACTCAAATATACCAATCAACATACACATGGATGATCATGTTATAACATATATTATAGCATCCAACAACTTCCAACCACTACCCCACTGGGCATGGTGGAACATACACGAGGATTAACCCCAGTACCAAGGGATTACCTCTTTGAAGCTCCTAAGCTAGGTAGCTTCAACCACAAGTTATCTCAAGCTTCAACTTGTACAAGAAATGCCTACAACAAAATGTCATTTCAACAATCATTAAGTGCAAAATGATAACTCAATTGGTTATTCAAACAATCATACAAACAAGTGATTCCACACTTAGCACAATCCTTTTGGTCAAGGACCAAAGGCAATCCACAAGCTTCAATCTTCAATGATTGTGTCCGAGAGAGGTAACCTACAATGATCACACACACGATCATCAATCAACTTGTTCAACAAGTCATAATTTAAGACAACAAAATATCATCCCACATACATATAGGTTTTGGCCATTAAGGCCATAAGTATGGTTTCCTTAATCATCTACAACACCATATCAACTCACAATTGATCCAATTCCTAACTTAGCAAAATTTTCTCCCACTTTGTCCAACATAGCCGAATGCATATCCTAGAGAAACCAAGAGATTTTTCTCTAAATCTCCATCCATTAAACTCTCATACAATCCATTTATACATGATTCATATCATCAACAAGTCCAATTACACAATTTTGTACAACTTTGCTCACATTTGTCCTAAATGGTCGAAGTTTGACATCCATGGGCCAAGGGATTCTCAATTGATTTTTCAAGCATCCAATGCACCATACACCATGTAATTAACTATTCTAACTAATCCACAACTCAATTTCACAATTTTCCAACAATTCATTTTCTTAATAATCATGTTCATCCATGAAATTTTCCTAAGTTACACAAACTTTTTCACAAGAATTTTTATGAGATCAATCATCATAAATCATCATTCTAAGCAACATTTATCTAATAGACAAAGCCGTTTTAAGATCCAACTACCCAAACTCATACCACATAAGTTTAGGTCTTCAAACTTTGATCTCAATGAAAATCCAACAAAAGTTGTGGAAACTTACCACAATTCAATGCTTAAGACTCCTATGAAGGTTCCCCAAGCAACCACTCAAGCAACAAGCTCCATTGGTCCCAACTTCATCAAATTTTTGCAAGGTTCAAGGGAGGATATTTCAAAATATGGGGGTTTACAAGAGGAATGGAGGTGTGGGTTAGATTCACTAGGTTGTTTACTTAAATTTTCATGTAGAATTTGAGTGATTTTGGTGAAGAAATGGAAGAGCAATTTCCTTGCCCGAGTTTGAGGAGAGAGGGAGGGAGGAAGAAGAGAGTGAATAGTGTAGCATATGTGGCTTTTTGATAGTTTAAGTGGGATGGGTCTCACATGCCACCTCACACAATTCAAATCATCCATTTAACCCACTAATCTCCAATTAATTCATGAACTATCTATTAAATCAAAATTTTAACATTCACTGGAGTCCTTTAATTACCCTTGAACAGATAAATCCGGAGTTTCCCCGTAATTCGGTGAAATCATTGTCTTAGCCTGATTTGTGCACCGTTGGCACGTTTCCCCAAAAACCCTAAAATCCATCAAATTTTACCAATAATCATATTTCTTGGTTCTAAGTACCTTTTTCAACATATATTCAAACCTAGAGCATTCATCTCACTTTTGCCGTTTTTCGATGCAACTATACCACAATATTTTATTCATTAAAAACACTATTGATCAATTTTTTGAAAACTTGCCTAACCACTCAAATTTTCATTCTGAATCCATTTCCAGTATAATTTTTATGATTTGAGGCCTAATTCTATCATTTTACAATTTAAGGTTACATATTTGTTGATTTACCATTTTACCCTTAGTAAGTATTTTGACCTCGAACTTAGGATTTTCACTAATTATGCCCATTAACCCTCATTTTATTTATCAATATGAATTTCAATTATACGAGGTGTTATATCGACTATGTAGGCTTTGAAATTTATATTTTAAAAAGACGTGTGTACATAGTAGAGTGGAAACTAGGGTTTCAAAATTGTGTAAATGTGGGTTTAACCTTTTATTTATGGGGAAAGTGTGTATCATTTTGAAGGACATAAAGTTGTGTCATTTTAAGTGAGAGAAAGAGATAAATCATGGGAGAGAGAATGAATGGAAAAAGTTTTAAAGGTGTGAGTCTCATCTCTTTGTGATAGTGAAAGGATATATAAGGTGTGTCATTTAAAATGACACACCTTTTTCCCATTATTTATAGACAGAGTTTACCTAGAGGTATGATAGTTTGGGTAGGATTCAAACTTTTTAATGGATACAACCTGTTATTTATGATTCATCTTTCGAATCAGGATTGTCTTGAGCCCTTGTCTTCTAAAGCATGTGGGTCTTATTATGTGGGTCTAGAACATTGTTCATACTCTTTCTTGATTTGCAATTAAATGATATAATTATATTTAAACTCCATCTCTTTAAAAAAAAGTCATGTTTTCATATTCCTCTATAACATGGATTTAATCGACCTCAAAATTGAGACATATGTATGCAACTGTGTTAAAACCTTGGTAGGGAGAGTTTTGTCGCCCTTGTGGTCCTTCTCAGCTCAAATTTGGATTAGTCGGCACCCGTTGATGACTGGATACCCATATGATTTATACCAAAAAATATTTGTGTATCAAAGGTTTTAAGAGAAACAATAATTGTCGTCATTATTGGTAACATTTTTATATTTATAAACTGCTTATATTTTTTTCTTAATTTTTGTTTAATTTTTTTATTAATTTATTTCTCTTCCATCCTTAAAGTGGGATAGAGAATATAATAATTATATCTCTCTATTCCTTATCATCTAGATGAACTAAGTCAATTTGTGAAAGAGGTTTCAATAAAAAGAAAATACATAGTAATTTTTTCGAACAAAAATAAAATTATTCTAGCTTCTTGAGGATTCGTGAACTTTTATCATAAAGGACAGGACTCTTGCAGAACAGAGAACAAAAACAAGAATAAGGGCGTGTAAGAAGACACAAGAATTCTCTAATGCTTTTTTCCTCAACTTCAGAGACAAAAAAATGGCGAAAGGGTTTTCGTTTTGTTTCCCTCTTGTGATGCCAACAAGCCACACTCTTAAAAGTGTAAGAAGAACAAATAAGCAAAGTCCCCATAAAATGCAACCATTTCTAAAGAGAGGCAAAACCTTTAGGGTATTTGGTATAAGTTTTTTGGTTGAAATGCTTGGAAAGTGGAATGGAAATTTTTTTCTCCATATTTGATATAAGTAAAAGTGAAAATAATCCTAGAATTTTTTTCCCATCATTTTATTTTTAACTACACATTCCCAAAAAATAATATCATCCCACTCATGGTATTATTTTTTTCCCACCTTGGGAAACGTGTAACAACATTTTGAGATGAAAATGTCCTGATAAAATGAACGTTTGATGATTGACGAGATTCAATATTCAAAATGATGGGTAATTTTGTCATTTCAATTCAGATTTCCATCAATATTTTACAATCAATCAAGCATAGCATCAGTAAAATTAACCCAACATTCTCAGAAAAATTTTTGCCTGCCAAATACTTTTTCGTCACTTACCCGAAAAAAATTTCCCACCATATTCCCAGAAATATTTTTTTCCCAGTAAAAAATATCACAGGTACCAAACGCTCTTAAGTCTCTAATGTGCGAAAGTGAAATGAGATTATAAAGTAGAACAAGACAATTAGAAAGATAGAGCTTTAGGGCAGTGTTTTAAAATCCCGCACCACCCCAGGATCGACACCTTCGGGTCGCTGACCCCTTCTCTCTAAGGGTTCAGGTTAATAGTTAGACCCTACTTGCATGTTGACCCCTCTAATCCTCGAAACCCCCAGTTGAACCCGTGACTCCCGGGTCAAAGGGGTCACTGCATTTAAAAAAAAATTATACACAAAATGACATCGTTTGATGTGTAAAAAAAAGACAAAACAAAATAAAAACTCGTTGCTGCCTAGATTTAGAACTAGATCTAAAATCTGAATCGTTCTTCTTCTTCTCTTTCGATCTTCTCTCTTAGACCCAGACCCAATCACCCTGTTCCAGTAATCTTCTCCACCGTGTTGGTTCTTCTCTCTCCCACCGTTAATTTGTCGTGTTGTTGCCTCTCCTCTGTTATTCTCTATTGAGTAAGGGATCTCTTTTCACATACTATTGTATGTGCATAAGAAGGACGAGAAGGGCATGAGTTTGATTATATAACTTTTCATTAACTCCATTGGAATATGTGTTTTATACTTTGATAGTTTGATATTTTGATTAGCTTGTGAATATTGACTTATGGATGTAATTGGTTGAATTATGTTAAGTATATTTTGAATCTTAACAATTGGAGGTTTGATTTTTTTGAATTTTTCATATAGAATATATATTTATATTTTTTAATATATAAATCTGGGTCAGCAAAATGATCTCGTGACCCCCCGGTTGAACATATGACCCCCTGACCCCTAACCTCGGTCGAGTCGATGGCTAGGCCGGGTTTTTAAACACTACTTTAGGGTGAAACTCCCTTTTTAAAATAAAAATAAAAATAAATAGTTCTGTTGGGGTGAGTCAGTAGAACTCTTAGGGAGAGAAAAAAAAACTTGTACCGGGGGAGCGGGTGGCACTTAAACCTGCTGGAAACCCCCCACGGTACCAAATGTCCCTCAACGATAAAATATATCAATTCAATACCAAATAGAGATATTAAGGAGTCTTAAATGGGTCAAAGAGCCTAAAAATAATTGTGACGACAAACAGATTAATTTATCTTTTTTTTTTATATTGACCATAATTATTCCTTTGAAGCGAGTCGCATCCGAGTATTTTCACAAGCTTCAATATTTTGAGTTAATTATGAAACTAATCCCAAATCGGGACTTAGTCACAAATCACAATTAAAGCTCTTCGATCCTAGTTATCTTTTTGAAGGGCCGACTCGACTCGAAGAAATAATTTTGATCGGTATAAAAAAACACGATTAATAAATCTTCATGACTATAAAATTATCACTGCAAAATTAATAAAATTAAAAAACAATTTCTGAGAACATTTGCGTCATATTTTTTTCTTGGGAAAATTTGCCCCCTGACATTATTGTTTTATCAACTCTACTATTTATTCTTCTTCCATAAAAGTTAATTACATACATTTAATAGTCAGTGTCAATCCAATTTAATTATTATTATTATTTTTTGTAAATAGTGTCGATCCAATTACTTAATATGTGGTCTATAATCGTATAGAGGCCATCAACGTTCCATAATATTTTAAATTTTTTTTTATTTTTTTTATATAAAACATTTTTTTTCATGATCAGATTCATACAAATTGATTTTTAATCGTAGAAAACTTTAAGCCTTATATCTACATTTTATTTTTTTTCATAATGTATTTTGGGTGCTATCATTTCACACGAGTGACATATCTAATCAATCCTTTTTTCTTTGCTTTACTTTTTCCAATTTCGGTACTTTCCAATTTGTGTGGGTGCTGTGTTCTTTTTCGATTATATAACCAATTTGTGATAAAGTCTCTATTTGTCTTATCACTTTAATTATATATATATATATATATGAGGTAGAATTCTTTGACATCAGTGCCAAATTTAAAGTTTGACACCTCATCTGAAAGTCGTTAGTTCCAAAAAGATCAACGACTCTGATTTGTAAGCATGTGACACCATTGATCTTTTTGGATCTAACGACTCTCAGATGAAGTGTCAAACTTGAAATTTGACAACAGTGTCAAAGGATCCTACCTCTATATATATATATATATATAGTTTCGATTTTCTTATGCAGTAAGAGAAAAAAAATTCATGTTGTAGACACATTTTATGTGAGATCCACATCTATTAAAAAAAAAGTAAAAGACAAATAGGGATAGAATATTGTGACACACAAATAATGTTACGCACAATGTTACGACCACATCTTAACCGTTGATTTCGGTCAATCAACGGTTATCATTTATTGCGAATTAATAATTATTTAATGAGTTTGATTTGAAAAATGATAACCGTTGATTGGCGGAAATCAACGGTTAAGATGTGGTCGTAACATTGTGCGTAACATTATTTGTGTGTCACAATATCCTATCCCAAAAAAATATTGCACGAAAATCGAAGGGTCACTAGTAGAAGAAAACAACTCTCCTACAATATAAGAAAATATTTTCCCATATATATATATATATATATATATATATATATGGAAAAAAATGTTTCTGCAGTTAATGCAGATAAGTTATCTGCATTTATTTCCAGAACGACGTCGTATTGGCTTGCTGCAGATAACTTATCTGCAGTAACTGCAAAAAAAATGAACCCTATATATATATATATATATATATATATATATATAAATGAGATTTGTATTTGTCATTTAACATGACACAACAAATTTTCCTACACACACAAATTACTATATATATATATATATATATATATATATATATATATATATATATATATATATTTCCACTTACTTTTGTCTCTATAAGAGATAATATCTTTTTCTTCTGGGAGAAAAATTTTACCATTTTTTTTGTACTAATGGAGGGCAATCAGCCCAAAAAGAAAACAACAGCTGTCTTATCACATCTTATTAAGCTTTTTTTATGTTTACCTTCATAACAAGTTTTGATATTTTGCATATGGTCTTCCATGTCCTTCTTTAGTCTCTATTGCTAGTCTTATGTAATTTTATGGCGTTGAGATTTGTACCAAAATTATAAAGAAAGAGTTAAATTTTGATGTACTGTCATTGTAAAAAACTTTTACACTTTTATTTAAGGGTTTTATTAATGTTATCTGACATAATTTAAGTGTTATTTCCAACACACACAATAAAAGGAGGAGAGAAAGTAGAATGATGAAAGAGAAAGAAAAATATGTGGACCCCACCTCTTTAATGTGTGTAGGAAAATGATGTTATATTATGTTACATGATAAACATAAAACCCTTTATTTAATAATATCTTAATCATATTGTGTAATGAGTTTGACATATTATTAAACCTACTAGAAATGTGATAACATATCATTGAATCACAATGTAAATTTTTTTAATAAAACATAAAAAATAAATCATGAAAAATAGATTAGATTTTCCATATTATATAAAATGGTTAAAGATTGTAAATATATTTTATTCTAAATACTTAAAGATAAAAAGAATTAAGTTTTAAATATTTTTATTCTTTATTTAAATGTCTCTAAATATTTTTTGGGGAAGGATATTGTAACAACCAAATTGTGTTATTACTATGTTACTACCAATCAATCTCAGCATTAAATCGATTATGTTGATCCAACGGTTATATTTATTTCTATCTTTGTATGGTTATGATTCCTCAAATTTAAAGTGAAACATTAAATATGGGAAATCATAACCACACAAAGGTGAAAATAAATATAAAATATTAAATTTGGGAAATCATGACCATACAAAAATGGAAATAAATATAACTGTTGGATCAACATAATCGATCTAACGGTGAGATTGATTGGTAGTAACATGGTAGTAACACAACTTGATTGTTACAATATCCTTCCCCATATTTTTATTGTTCATATATAATTATTATTAGGCAAAACTTCAAAAACCCCTTATAACTTTCTTCTAATCACTTACCCCCTCCCCAAAATTTTAAATTATTTATCCCCTAACTTAAAGTTTTTTTATCATTTATCCCCCTAAGTGAGGGGGGTAAGTGATAGAGGGAGTAAGTGATAAAGAAACTTTAAGTCAGAGGAGTAAGTGATAAAAAAATCTAAATAAAAGTGTAAATGATTCAAAAAATTTGTGAAGAGAGTAAATGATAATTAAGAAAACTCATAAGGGATTTTTTGAAATTTTTCCTTTATTTTATTAAAAATAATAAAACATTATTTTATTAAAAATAATAAAATATTTTAAAAATACGAGCTGAACTTGAAGAGTTAGAAACTAGGCATGCTAAAATAAACTTATGACCGATTTATAAATAAGTCTTTCAATAAATTCATGGGTCAAATTAAATCAGCTAAATGGCAGGTTAAACTGTACGTATCTAACAAGCCATATACCTATTTATACCCCTTACCCAACAGAAGGTGAACCATGTTAAACCTTATATTTTTAATTACTATTATTTTATAATAATGTTGATATTACTGTTTCTGATATCGTGAAAATTTCCAATAAGATTTTCATTTATTCTGATCATATATACAATACTTAAAGAGAAATACATATGTTCTGTTATAAAAAAATGCTTAGGTCATATTATAGATATAATTAATATGAATCCCAACACTTTTAAAATAAAAATAAAATAAAAAAATAGTGGAGTTCACATTAATTATATTTATAATATGATTTAAGCATTTTCCTATAACATATGACATATGTATTTCCTATACTTAAAATACTTTGGTATGATCATATAATAATAAATTATATTTTGTTATTTTTTCTTTTCTTTTCCTTTTTGTCATATTTGGTAATCTGATTTTCATTTCTATGCATCCGTCAGCGGTTGGAATAAAATACCCCTTGTCTTTAACTATAAATTATGAAAATGCCCCATGACGTGTCGCTTTTAGATTGTTGTATCTACCACGCGCTTTTGAGAGCGTCGTAGTGTTGGGCCAGTTTAGCTGAGATAAACGAACGAACGTTACGAACCACAACTCTATAAATCTCAGACGAAAATTGCATTTGATATCACAACTCAATCCTTTTCCTTTTCTATCTTATTCATCTTTCTCTCTCTAGAATCAACTGTCTTTATCTCTCTATAATTCTTTCCTTTTCATTTTCTCTTTCCCTCAGAAATTTTCCGAGTTGCCAAACACCGAGAGAATCCTCCAGAACCTTCTCTTTCCCCTGCCTAAGGTTGCGGATTCCCCGCGCCTTCATCGATTCGCGTTTTCTCGCTTGATTTTCCAGTTTGTTACAGAGAGCGAGAAAGCAGAGAAGAGTGGTTGAACTTTTTGGATAATCGAGCTGTATGAACTGGTTCGGGAAGCTGGATTTATCATCGAATTTGAATTTCAATCACTTCGTTACTTGTTTGTTGATTTTTTTCCTCCATTTTTCGCCTCAATCGCTCTCTTCCATCTTCAAATCTGAGAACAATTACCCCGAACTGTTGTTAACCTATAGTAACAGTAATCTCAATTGTAATCGAGATTTTTATTCGCAATATGGAGTCAAGAAATAAGAGTAGTAATCCCCAATTAACCAGAGGTTTGCTTTTTTTTTTTTTTTTTATTCATATAATTACTTTCTCCTTTTATTGATTTATTGATTTCGTTTTGTAAAATGTCGGTGCTTGGAATTTCCTTTGTTAATATAGAAGGTGTTTGCATTTTTTTTTATTTATTATGCGAAAAAGGTTTATACTAAGTCAGTAACAGTGTGAACACGTGCATCATGCGTAGTTAGGTAGTTCTAAAGAGTTCCAACTTCCAAGAATCGTGTCCGCTTGAAAGTGAACATGTAAATTACATCACATGCGTGTTTAAGTTGTTTTATTTTATATTTAAAATAATCTATAATTAAAATATTACCAAAAATATTTTTGAGAAAAATTTAATTACTTTAGATAATTTACGAAAATCTAATTTTAGTATCATCTGTCATTCAATGTACATTCATTTTTGTGATAATAGGATTGAAAGCTTCTGTTCTTTATGGTTTGAACACGATTTGAGTCTAAAATCGTATTTGGTGTAACATTGAAAAAATAAAAATAAAAATTCGTGTTTTGTAAACTGTATTCGAATGACGCTTGGAAATTGTTTTTGATTGGTTTTTCTGCAATAGTTTATGAGCATGATAATTTTGTGCTATCAAAAAAATGAGGGTATGATTTGAAAACGGAATTAGCCTGAGGGGCCGTCAGACAAATACTGAAAGCAGTAAGTTGGGCTGGTCTGTGGTTTTAGCATTGATTGGTGACTTGGGTATGCAAAATACTGACATATAAGTGTTGTGCGAAGAATTGTCTTCTTTGAAATTCTAGTTTGTTATCCAAAAAAAAGAAAAAAGAAATTCTAGTTTATATTTTGTGTACGATGTTATTTACTTGCATACTTTGTTCTCTTTCCCCCTTTTCTTTGTAGGTCTTTGCTATGGAAACGTTAAGAGGCAGCAGGAGAGGTCACCATCTGTTATTGTCATCGGTGGTGGCATGGCTGGGATTGCTGCTGCTCGTGCACTTCATGATGCTTCATTCCAGGTATTCGAGCCAAATAATATGCATTTTATCAATTGTTGTTAAACTCGTATTTTCCTCTATTATAAAACAATGATTTATACTGCCTGAGTTTGGTTTGTGGCTGCTTTCATGAATGCAATTATTTGAGAATGGGATTGGCTTCTTGAATTGTAAATCCTGTCTTCTAATTTTATATATACAAAATGATGAAACTTTGTTCTGCTCGTTCCTCAAAAATTTGATGTAAAATGCATTCTATTCCACTGGAAAAATTGTTGGATTAATCAATGATTGAGATTTTTCCCTGTTGCTGGTTTAGAATTGGGCTGCTTTTGTACTTTAGTCATGTAAAACTACACATTTGGGGATAAATTACTCAAAAGACTTGCAGGCATACACTTAGAATATGAATTGATGCAACAATAACATCTCCTTTATTGTTTTGCTGTTTTTTTCTTTTCTTTTTTTATTTTTAGGAACCTGAGAGGAATTCATGTGTGTTTGCCCCAATAATGCAAACAAACTTACCTATTTAACAAAATCTTTTTAAGCACAGGATTGTGTTAACTATGTTGCTTCTTATTTGAAATTGAACCTACCTATTTTTGTAGTCTGTAGTTAATTAATATGCATCTTCTGAATGGGACTAAATGGTTCCTTAATTTTTTTAAATTTTGGTTAGGTTGTTCTCTTAGAGTCAAGGGAAAGAGTTGGTGGCCGAATTCACACTGACTACTCATTTGGCTTTCCTGTTGACCTGGGAGCATCGTGGTAAAGCTCATTCTCTTTATGTTCTGATGTAATTATCATGGTGAGAATGCAAGATTTCTTCCATTTTAAAACGTTACACACTGTTCAGGTTGCATGGAGTTTCCAAGGAGAATCCACTGGCTTCATTGATTGGGAGGCTGGGGCTACCCCTCTACCGTACTAGCGGGGATAACTCTGTGCTCTATGACCATGATTTGGAAAGGTAAGTATATCACTTTTTGATGTTCTATTAGTTAGCTAGTTCTGCTACATTTGCATGTAGGTGATCATTTCAATTATTTTTTGGTGACCAAGTAAATATTTCAGTTTATTTTCTGGTCTTCTTTCATGCTGGCAATTATTGTATGCTAGTTCTTTTTAATTGAAATTCATCAACTTCTTGCAGCTATGGACTTTTTGATATGGATGGGAATCAAGTTCCCCAAGAGTTGGTAACAAAAGTTGGTGAAGTATTTGAGACAATTTTACAGGAGGTAAGTCATTTAATTTATTTATTTTCCTAGTTATTTGGTTCATCTAATGAATTACACTTTCATATTAGAAACCATATTTTCAGGCATACATTTGTGTTTCCCAACTATTGCTTCTAATGTTTGATTCTACTTATTTTCATTGTGGGAATCCTCTCTAATGATTGCCCATAACTTAATGCAGACAGATAAAGTAAGACAGGAAATTAGTGAAGACATATCTATACATCACGCCCTTTCAATTGTTTTTGAAAGGAAGCCAGAATTGAGGTTACTATTTTCGTCAAACTTAAATATTTTTTGCTTTTCTCTTCTTTTTTTAGGCTTAGTGATGGATAGTATTACTTCCACTCTTGAAAGCAGGTTGGAGGGGCTTGGCCATAAGGTGCTACAGTGGTACTTATGCAGAATGGAGGGCTGGTTTGCGGCAGATTCTGATACAATTTCACTGAAATGGTGGGACCAGGTAATTTGAAGAAATCAAGTTCCAATTGTTTATGGTTGTATTACATGTTTAGCCCCCCCCCCCCCCCCCCCCCCCCCCCCCAAAAAAAAAAAAAAAAAATTTACACACTAAATGATATATTCTCTTTGGTGTTACATACAGGTAGCTCCTGTAGTGAAAGAAATAATTTGTAAAGTCGTCTCATAGCCAGGTGCATGAGTCCTAAGCATGCAGCCTTTCTATGACCGATAAATCCTGTAAACACTTTCTATGACCAATAAATCCTGTAAATGTGTTTACTGCTCTGCATATAGGAGTATGCATCTGACTGAAATGCAAAGAGACTAGTACTTGTGCTACTATGCTTGTTAGACCTTGAATAAATTAACAAGTAAATTTTAAGCAAATTGCTTCATATGAGTCAAATGAACACCAGCATGCCTGGCTCCTTTCTATTATTTGAAACAAAACTAGCAAAATACATACAGTCGTTATAATTGGTGGTGCAATTTTGTTAGGTGGTTTGGATGGGATGTCACGGCCCTCCTACCGTATCGGACTGGACTCCAGGTGCTAGGCTTGTCGGCGGGTAGGACAGCCCAACCCACGTTCCAAAAAGACTTTCTACACCCCCCCCACCAAAAAAAAAGGGTGCACGTGGGTTGGATTGTACTACCAGCTGACAGACCCAGTGCCCGGGGTCCAGTCTGATAAGGTAGGAGGGCTGTGACATGGGATGTGTAGGAAACTAGGAATCCCCTGTTATCAGCACATGCCATCATAATGTAGTGAACTCACCTTTATGGGCGGTAGGGTTTTGCGTTTTAGTGAAAATGGTGAAGCCCTTTGTACTGGCTTACCATGAAGTAAATTAGCAAAGAAATACATATTAGATTGATAACTGATATATTCAAGGAACTTCTCAATTAACATTTAAACATGTCTCTTTTGAATCTTTTTTTTTTCTTGTATATTATTTCCTTCTTCTAATATGTACTTACAGGAAGTACTGCTCCCTGGTGGTCATGGTCTTATGGTCAGGGGCTATTTGCCTGTTATACATACCCTAGCCAAGGGTCTCGATATTCGCCTGGGGCACAGGTAGATATTAGTTTGAATTGTTGGTTTACAATTGTATGTACTGTTATGTTGCTTAATTATATTTACTTGCATTGGTAATGGCCAACTTTTCAGGGTCACAAAAATAATTAGGCGATATAATGGAGTAAAGGTGACTGTGGAGAATGGGAAAACATTTGTTGCTGATGCTGCTATTATTGCTGTCCCTCTTGGGGTACTTAAAGCAAAGAGCATATCATTTGAGCCAAAGCTCCCAGACTGGAAGGAAGCTGCCATTGCTGATCTTGGGGTTGGACTTGAGAATAAAATAATTTTACACTTCGAAAATATATTTTGGCCTAATGTAGAGTTCTTGGGAGTAGTTGCAGAGACATCTTATGGATGTAGTTACTTCCTTAATCTCCACAAGGCTGCAGGTCATCCTGTCCTTGTTTATATGCCTTCTGGGCGGCTTGCCAAAGACATTGAGAAAATGTCCGATGAAGCAGCTGCTAACTTTGCTTTCATGCAGCTCAAGAAGATCCTTCCTGATGCTACTTCACCGGTAACCATACTATTTTTACTTATTTCACGCTTAACTGTGCAAGAAAAATAAATGCAAATCATGAATTCCTTGTGTACTCTACAGAGACCTTAATCTAATTTATTTAGGATCTTGTAAATGCATTTTATTACTTGTGTCAAAGTATGGTCTATGTATTTTAAGTGGTAATTTTTTCAATTATGCAGATTCAGTATCTTGTGTCTCGGTGGGGCTCAGATATAAATTCACTAGGTTCTTATAGCTATAATGCAGTAGGGAAACCCCACGAACTTTATGAGAGGCTACGGGTTCCGGTAGATAACTTGTTCTTTGCAGGGGAAGCAACAAGTATGAGCTATCCAGGGTCTGTCCATGGTGCATTCTCCACCGGAATGATGGCTGCTGAAGATTGCAGGATGCGTGTGCTTGAACGATACGGAGAGCTTGATCTATTACAGCCAGTGATGGGAGAGGAGGCTTCTTTGTCTATCCCGCTTCAGATTTCTCGTATGTAAATCGTCGAGTCACACATCCTAATGGATAGAAGATAGATTCCCATGCTTATTTATTAGGATTTTGGTGACACTTCTGTTCCGTTGACCAACAGTCCAAGTACATGTATATTATGCAGTTGCCTTTTGTGTTGCATGTCCGTGTTTAATGTTGTGAAGAACTGGTAATGTTAATATTGGTACATGGGAGGCGTTGGGACTTCTAGAGGAGTTGCATCATTAGTTTGAAGATGCTTCTGTATTCATGCTGTTATAATTGCGTTATAAATATGGGGATAATTTGGTGTTTTCTGTTCCGTCTTATAAACTTCATTTTTAATCGCGGAGCCTGAAATCTCATGAGAACTCTTTTTTTTTTTTGGTAATTAAATGTTAGGAGAACTTACAAAATCATCATTGTGTTGCTGCATGCAATAATTTATCGGGAACGCTTTTCTCGTATGGGACTCGTCGACACCCGGACTTTCCTTAAACCATCAAGTGAATGTGAAAAATTTGCTTGTACAAAAAGTTTTGATGATGATTAAAGAATACTACATTATGAAATATAAAAAAATACACGGAGACACATTAAATGTTTTAATCTACATATGTGAAAAATTTGTCATTTTTGCACGTAAAATATATATATATATATATATATATATATATATATATATATATATATATGACAGGTTTGACTTCTATTTTATTCCATTTATTGTTGGGATTTATTCTTATTTTTTTAATTACTGTTTTTTGCTTCTTCTTATTTTATTTTATTTTTGGTGTAGATTTTTTGGTTATTTTAATTCGTGTTGTTATGCGTTGATATTTTAGACTCGAAGTCGTAAGCCATAATTCTTTTGTATCTTGTGCGTGAAGGAATTATTTGTACATTTTGTAATGAATTCTAAATTTTTTATTAGAACTCTTGTGCTTCGGCGGACATATATTTGGAATTTTTAGCTCAATAATCAATGGTTAGGAATGCCTGACATATGCTGGAAGTGAAAATTGGTTTCGTTCTTTGATCCTCATAATTATGTGAACTGATACAAACCTATCATATTATATGGACACAGCCCAAAACAAGATTAATTTTCAGCTGAATACCTTTTCTATGAGCCTGAAGAAAAGCAAAAAAAGAAAAAAGAAAAAAAGGAAAATCTTATTCCTTGGCAATCAATTGATCTAGGGGATCATCTTCTGCAGATCTTTTAATGCGAGCAACAGCTTTTTCAACCTACAATTACATCACAAAATTGGTTAACAACTTTACATGTGACAAGCAATTCCTATAACATAATAAGATCTTATACTATATTTATAATTACCTCTGCATCCCAATTTGTTCTGGCAGTCAGAATTATTAGAGTTGCTGTTTGTACAAGAACTCCAAGGATCATCCCCCACCAGATCCCCTGTAACAATCCAAAATGCATCCCATTATACTAATTTTCATGCAAACTTAAGAAAAAGAGTTAAGTGAGGTAAAATTTTCAAACTTACAGCTACTCCTAAAGTTGTTTTAAACCCAAGAACACATCCAACGGTAAGACCAATAACATAGTAAGAAGCCAAGTTTACATAAGCCACCACAGCTTGCCACCCGCTTCCAATTGCAACTCCTGAATTCCCAAATAAAAGTAAACAAAAGGAAGGGTCAGATGTATGGATAAACCACAGAGTCACACTACCTTACCCGCAAGGGGTTTATGAAACATTACTATACTGATTTAACTACTTAACAAATTACAATCAATCATTAATTAAAAGGAAAAAAAGTATCTAACGTTCTTTTAGACAACTTTGTCTAACGTTCACTGAAACGACATCATTTAGAGGTTAAAAAATTAAAAAATTAGAATGATAAAGACTATTATAACTTTGAAATAAATTAAAATTACAAACACACTATGATTTTCGCCTCAAAACAACGTCGTTTCGGTGAATATTAGACAAACAATTAACTAATTATCCAACTTATTTGACTACTACACATTATCACATTACTATGGGTAGGAATTTCCCTTAGAAGTAGTTAGAGGTTCTTATGGTTGTGGATTTTGTTACCTGAAAGTATTGGTTGAATGCCATTTAGGAAAACAGATATGGCAAGCAATGGGGTCAAACTAGATACATCCTCAATGACTTCAGAGTCAGATGTGAAAAGCTTGCTCAAAGCACCCCGGAATATCAAAATAACTGTGCAGAAAACTATACTGATGAGAATGCTAGTTCCATTCACTACAAAGACTGAAAATTTTGCTAGTCTTGGATGTGCTGCTCCTAATTCATTGCTAACTCTGACACTGCAATCACCCAACATCTCATTAACATGTTTGCGTGAAATTTGTCTAAATGAATACTCTTTTGTTCTGTCACTAACCTGGCTGCTGCACTTAGACCCAACATAAATTGCATGTCCCAGTTCAAGTAATTCATACTGAAAGTACATTGGCATGGAAATTGTGGTTAGATAACATGATGGCTAATTGGCTAATTACTAAGAAATTCTCAGAGATAATTAAAAACTTACCAGATGGAAATGGTGTCCAGTGAGATTGTGGGGTTGGAGAGCAACCCAGATATAAGCACTAGTCCCTGATTGTACCATATCTCCAAACTACATTAAGATGCATTTTCAGCTTGATATTAAAAAATAATATGAACTGAAGAGATGCATTTTTAAAATTGATATTTGTGTTGTGTATTTGTGTGTGCATGTGCATTATGAATCAACTCTTCCAAAAGTTTAAGCGGTTAAGTAAAAGGAAAATGTGTTTCTTATGTTATATGAGACAATTTGTCTCATGTAACACGCACAAAAGTAGGTGGGACCCACCTTTTTCTTTTCTCTCTCTTCTTCAAAGTGGGTTCTACCTATTTTTTTGTTGTGGCATAAGACAAATTATCTCATGTAACATGAGAAAAATCAAACCCTAAGTAAAAACACATAAATTATTTTTATATTTGAAAGGAATGTATAGCCTCACTAATTTTTAAAAACTTTCATAATATTTTTAAAAATAATAGGGGCGTTAAGGATTAAACTCTAAACCACTTGATTATAAAAGCTCTAATACCATGTCATGATATAACTCTACTAAAAGCTGCTAAGTGAAGGTATATGAATGATTATTATAATTTGGTAGAGAAATATAAAATCATTAATGTAACCTCAACCAATAGCTTAAACTTTTATGTGAGGCTACATTAATGATTTTATCATTTTCTAACACGTCCCTTTACACGAGAGTTCATTGCATTTGAAGGGTGAAAAATGCACACACAGGTGTGGACTTGTGCATTGTCCACCCTTCAAGCTCAGTAGACTCTTATGTGAAGGGGCGTGAATGATAAAATTATTAATGTAGCCTCACATAAAATCTTAAGCTATTGAGTGAGACTACGTTAATAATTTTATATTTCTCTTACGTATTTATATGTCTATCAAAGACAATGAGAGTTAGGATAATTTTGGGCTTATACCACAACATCACAGCAGAAGCAACTGTCAACTTGAAATAAGGCCAAATTCCTATGAAGGCTTTTACAGTGAAGCCAGTCCAAGTTTCATTACATCTTGGGCTAACAATGATGTAAATCCCATTTATCAAGACAAGAAGCCACCAAGAAAAGCTTAGAGTAAGGGCAGCCCCAAGAAGTCCATAGTCCAAAACATAAACAACCAGCCAAGTGAGAAGCACATGCAGAAGGAATACCCCAACTGACATATATGCCAGAGGATTCACAATGTTTTGTGCTTGCAGGAACCTCTGCATTGGGCAAGATATTGCAAATGCATAGAGTTGAAGAACAATTCCACGAGCAAAAACTTGACCTTGCTCTGCTATGCTCTCTGACTGTCCTATGGCTTTTAGAAATGACCCTGAGAACCAATAGAGACATGTGAGAATCACTGCTGCCCCCAAGTGTAAGATGATTGCTCTTTGCAATATTATGCCCATTGCTGAATATTTCTTGGCCCCATATGCTTGCCCACACACTGTTTGCACTGCACTTGCCATTCCCAGCTGTTTAAAGGAGACTTCAATATTCACAAATATGAATATGCAAAACTAAAGTTAAGTTACAGACCAAACAAAATTTCCCTCAATGAAAAATATACAAGAAAACAATGTGCAGAATGAATTTACAGAAAAAAAAAAAAAATACTTTTCCAGCCATAAACTAATTCTACTGTATAATTAATACTAAATACAGTATTTCATCTATTTCTTTATATTGGTTTGTATACTTATACCAGAATGGAAACTCTTACATGACATGATGTTTATAGATAAATTGACGGTTACAGGGAGCACATTCGCATAAAGAGTGAAGATAGGATTACCGTTGATTCTTCTATAAACGGCTAGGATTATCTCAAATGAGATGATACATTCCCCCCTTATACCTCCCCCACATTTACTACTTGTATTACATTCGAGTGGAGGTGTTGCCCTTATACTTCTTGAAAGCTGTGTAAGTTACACAAGCTAATATTATAAAGTGAGTTTTATAAACTACTATTGATGTTGAAATGGTATTTGGTTTTATATAACAAGTTACATCAAAAACCAATTTGATGTTTAACACACTGTAAAGTAACCCCAAATAAAGCAACAGAAAATTTTCAAAAAAAAACAAAAAAACAAAAAAAATTGCTTAATGAAAAATATAGACAGGAGCATGTAGTGAAATGCAAAACCAAGGTTACTCAAAATGGTAAGTAAAAGTTTGAGAAGAAAAAACAATCATACCATAATCCCATAAGCAAGACCTTGAATTCCAACACTAGCAATGGAAGCCCCAGCAAGCTTTAGAGGCCCCAAATGCCCAGTAAACATTAAAGTCACAAAACTTAGCATATAATTGAAAATGGAGACAACAATAGAAGCCCCAGAGAGGAGCCAAAGGAGTCTTGATTCCCAAGCAACAAGCTGAGGCCACCATCTCAACTCAATGGGTCTCCTATGTTCCAAGAATTCTTCAATGGTTTCTGGTGACAAATCTGGAATATGGGAGTGTGAGTCAAGCCTAAGTAGCAATGATTGGTACCCTGTCTCTGAGTCCATGGTTATATGCCTCCCAATTAAGTTCACTGAAGTGGAAGGAGGAATTGCTAGTATTGTGGAACTATACGAATCTAATATGTTGAATTTAGTGTCACTGAAGATTTTGTAACTACCATTCCAGTTTCCTGTTGGTACCCACCAGTTTTATTCATGTTTCTCTAGATGTAGACAAGTAGATAAAACTAACCGCAAAAGCACACAACTTTATATATATATATATATATATATATATATATATATGGGGAGAGATCATTTGACTCCAGAGTAAGATTTAAAAGTCTTACTCTTTATCTCAGCCCTTGATTTCTGTTCATCCAACGGTTATCATTTAATAAGTTATAACAATTAATTAATTATTAATTTCAATTAAATGATAACTATTGGATGAACGGAAATCAAGGGCTGAGATGAGGAGTAAGACTTTTAAATCTTACTCTGGAGTCAAATGATCCCTCCCCTATATATATATATATATAGGGAAATATTAGTCTCCTTTTACATGAGGTAGCTTATCTCATTTTCTCTCACTTCGATTTCCGCACCTAACTTTTCTTTTTCTTTTTCTTTTTTCTTGTAATAGTAGGACCCACCTAGTTTCTCTCTACAACATAAGATATCTATCTTATGTAAAAGGAGATTAATAAAACTCATATATATATATATATATATATATATATATATATATATATAGATTTTATTAATCTCATGTTAAAGGATATAAGTTATCTCATTTCATAGAGATAAATTTGTGAGCTCCACCACCTGAAAAATAATAAGAAAAGAAAAAAAAAAGGTGGCACAGTTATCGAAAGGTGTGTAGGAGAGAAAGTTATCACAAGTGACAGAAGATTAGTTTTTCCTTATACATATATATATATATATATATATATATATATATATATATATAGGGGTAGGATATTCTTACTCCGGTGTAAGAGTTAGAAGTCTTACACTCAATCTTGGCCATTGATCCACTTGTATCAAATGGCTCACATTACTAAAAAATTAGAGCCCTTAGATATAAATGGGATCAACGACAAGATTAAGAGTGTAACTTACACTGGTGTAAAATGATCCTGACCCATATATATATGGGTTTTATAAAAGTTAAGTTGTAGGAAAAGTGATTGTGTCATGTTATAGAGATTCGTTTTCCGTGCCTTAGTTTTTTTCTTGCTTCAAAAAATGCGGGCCCCACAAAATGTTGTGTGTGTAGGAAAAGTGATTGTATCATGTTGCATGATGAATATAAACCCCTATATATATATGGGTTTAGCAAATGTACAGTAACCGGATCTAAGGTTTGGTGCGGTCAAAAAATTATAACTATATACTACAAGTAGTAGATAGTTATAATATTAAAGGTTTGTTTATTTACCCAAAAAAAAAGGTCAATAATCCTTATAATATTTTTTTCTCTCTTCTTAGTAACTTTTCATACAGTTGTCGGGTGTCGAAGGAGAAAGAGAAAAATAACTTTAATATTATAACTATGTACTACTCGTAGTACATATTAAATTTTTGAAGATAGGAAAAAACACAACTTTTTTTTTTTGGTAAACAAAAAAAAACACAACTTTAATATTATAATTATGTACTACTCGTAGTATATAGTTATAATTTTTTGACTACACCAAACCTTAGATCCACTTGCAAGTTGATATTTCTTGTCCAAAGACTAGATTTCTATGTTATGCTAGCTATCTCGTTTATGGAACTCATTTTCTTCGGATTTTTGGTCAATATCATGTGTGTATATTGCATTGTTTGATTATACATATGATATGACATTAATGTTGAGCATGGTGTTCTCGAATTAGCAGCAATATCAGCAATTTGCTGGAATTATTTATTTATTTATTTATGTTTAAGTATTATTATTGTCAACAATTAAAGCTTTATATAAATAAATGATTTTGTAACGCCCGGCCACTTGCAAGAATCAATGACTGTCCCCACACACTAACACGAGACTTTTCAGTGTGCTTTGTCCTTACTCGCACACTTCTCGGGAAAACTTCTCAGGAGGTCACTCATCCCAGAATTGCTCCAAGTCAAGCATGCTTAACTGTGGAGTTCTTCCGATCCGGGCTACCGAAAAGTAGATGCATCTTGTTAGTATAGGTAGTACCAATTAATTCTTATAAGTCATTCCTAACTGTACCGTCCCATACCAGCACAGTCTCTGAAATCTCTCTTTCGGGTGTTGATTCGATTCATTCATGAACCCCCAAGCTGCAAGATTTGGCATGAGCCGCTCATTGTTCGTGCTCTTTCGCACCGGCGATCACTTCCTGCCCTTGCCAGCTCTTGGGATGTTACATGCCCACCAGCTTCCGCTGGTTCGTCCTCGAACCACACCGTACTGAAAGAGAGGCCCTGCTCTGATACCACTTGTAACGCCTGGCCACTTGCAAGAATCAATGACTGTCCCCACACACTAACACAAGACTTTTCAGTGTGCTTTGTGCTCACTCGCACACTTCTCGGGAAAACTTCCCAGGAGGTCACCCATCCCAGAATTGCTCCAAGTCAAGCACACTTAACTGTGGAGTTCTTCCAATCCGGGCTACCGAAAAGTAGATGCATCTTGTTAGTATAGGTAGTACCAATTAATTCTTATAAGTCATTCCTAACTGTATCGTCCCATACCAGCACAGTCTCTGGAATCCCTCTCTTTCGGGTGTTGATTCGATTCATTCATGAACCCCAAGCTGCAAGATTTGGTATGAGCCGCTCATTGTCCGTGCCCTTTCGCACCGGTGATCACTCTCTGCCCTTGCCAGCTCTTGGGATGTTACAGATTTCCTGTCCGGAATGACGTTCAATCCATTATGATAAAGTTTGGGTAATTTTATTATAATCTCATTCAGAAAATTGAAAACAATAAAATTATGAAACTAGGTATTTAATTAAATAAAACAAACATTTGGTTTATATATTTTAATTTAATTATTATTTCTTTTAATTATCTTGTATTTTAGAATAAATTAGTTGAAACAATATTGTTGCCAAAGTAACCTTTGTTGTGGGTAATAATTTATTTTAAAGTATAAATATGAGTATATTTATTATTTATCCGAATAATCATCGGCCAAGGAAGGTTATTATTTGACCAAATAATATATATGCATGTGGTAATAAATATGTGACGATTATAAAGATTTTCCACGTGAGCAATAATCAGCCCAAAGGAAGGCTAGAAAGCTTGACAGGATTTATTGTCAATATTTAATTGCTGCATTGAGAGTACCACTTAAAAAATTGATATTTTTGGTCCAAAGATCAAATGTTGATATTGTGCTAGGTATCTTGTAAATAGGCCCACTTTGCTTTGGATTGTTTGTTAATGTCATGTATGTGTATTTTATTCTAATTGCGCATTTGATATGACATAGATGTTAAGTAGGTTATGCGTCATTTAAAGAGAATGAACTATTACATACTTACCTATCAGAGGTAAGACAAACTAAAGATCATTGGGTATATTGATTCTGATTTCGCTCGATACCAAGTCAGTAGGTGATCTACCTCAGGCTATGTTTACATGTTGGCAGAAGGAGCTATTTATTATAGGAGGGCCAAATAGACACTCGTAGCTTCATCTACCATGGCAGCACAATTCATAGCTTGTTTTGAGGCATCTAGTAATGGGATATGGCTGCAAAATTTTGTCACAGAGCTGCGTATGATTAATGATATTGAAAGACCATTAAAGTTATAAAGTGACAATAAATCAACAGTATTATATTCCAATAACAACATAAGCTCCTCAAAATCAAAGCGTATTGATATTAAGTTTTTGGTTGTTAAGGAAAGAATTCAGAGTGGTCAGACTTCTATAGAATACACTGGGGCGAACTCCATGCTTGCAGATTTGTTGACAGAGGGCTTGGTGCCCAAGGTCTTTCATGAGCACACTGCTTTTGCAAACTAATATAAAACACAAGAACACAAGGAATTAAGATTTGAACCCCAATTGGCCTACTTTTGCATATCCTAGAGGAAAAGCTCAATTACTCTATTGTTTCTCAATCTTTTTGATTGTACTAGATGTGGAGAGACTGTTTTACATCTGTTTGGCAAGAGTGAATTGTTGTAATTGATTTTGGTGAATTTGAGAGACCCTATAGGTGATAGGTTGAGTGTGATCAAAGGTTTGATCATAAACTTGTAAAAGACTCCATTGCAAAAGGGTTTTTCTGGCACCGGTTGGAAGCTAGAATATAGTGAACAGATTGACCTCAGTCTGGATGTAGCTCTCAAGTGGTTAGAGAGTGAATCAAAATATATCTCGATATGATTCTTCCTAAACCTTATCTCTTTGATTTTAATCAATTGATTTTGTTTTTGATTCATTATATATGTTATTTTGAATATGTTTAAGTGATAGGAATTAAAAAATTTCAATTTAATTTCATTCTTACATGTTTTCTTGAAAGAGATTGCCATAAACATTGCTTCAGTTTTGAATTCTATTGCGTTAGAATTTGTTCTTTCGTTTAAACGATATGTAGCCAATCTTCTCTCGAAAGAAAGTGTAAATTAAACATTTACAATTGTCCATGTTGTTGGAAAATTCGTTCCCTCAAACTCCAATGTCAAGCGGGTCCAGGGGAAGCCCATGGCAGGGAACCACCACCAATGAGCTAAGGCTACACCAACCGTAGTAAGTGGATCCGACACCATGTTTCAACCCAAAACCTTAAGGCATTGGGTTCATGGGTCCTTTCACTTATATACTCTTCACTTAACTCATTACCAACCAATGTGGGACTCATCACACTTGAATATCTCATCCCCCTTAAGTGTGAAACCCACCATTGGTATGCTCCCCCTCAACCGAGTACCCGAAGCGCAAAGTACTCGACCCGCCTCCTAGCCAATCACTAGGCTAGCTCGAGCCCAATCCGGCTCTGATACCAGAGTTGGGAAATTCGTTCCCTCAAACTCCAATGTCAAGCGGGTCCAGGGGAAGCCCGTGGCGGGGAACAACCACCAATGAGCTAAGGCTACACCAACCGTAGCAAGTGGATCCGACACCATGTCTCAACCCAAAACCTTAAAGCATTGGGTTCATGGGTCCTTTCACTTATATACTCTTCACTTAGCTCATTACCAACCAATGTGGGACTCATCACACTTGAATATCTCAACACATATATATTAGAAACCAACTAGTTTATAAATATTTCTAAAGAAACAATTATAATTGATATCTGTATGACATAATCTCACCTAATAAAACTCTTTCTCACACACAAACAGAGAAGTCAGATAACAAAGACTAAGAGGAAGACGGAATTTCATTTTCATTCACATATTCTATAAATGAGAACATGCCTTTTATAGGAAAATAAATTATAATAAAATAAGTGACTATTATACTTATTATCATTTTAAATTTATTATAAACACTTACAATTAAGCCAAGTGGTGCGATAAATGCTTCGTTTATCTTCAGATATTGCCTCTCGTAATTACACTTGTAAAATTTGTCATTCCAAGCAATTTTTTCTCCTGCTATAGAAGATAGAGTATCTTATGTGATAGACTCAACATATATGGGTTCCATTGATTTTTTTAAAAAAGAAAAGAAAAGAAAAAGACAAGCACGGATATTGAAGAATCAATAGAAGAAACTATCTATCTTATGTTGCATGAGACTAACTTAACCCTTTCTTTAACTTGTAAAATAACTCAACTTTTTTTTTTATGAATTTGTAGAAATGTCTGCTAGTTGTTTCGGAATATGACGGTAATTAATTAGCATTTCCTTGTCAGTCACTAATACTTAAATCTTATGAAATTAAATATCTATATGCTTAGATCACCCAATAAAACTATTTTTGCACAATACAATAACAAACTTCTTGTCACAAAATATTAGTGTGAGAGTACTCTGTTTTTGATATCACGCTTCAAGGTGTCTCCTCAGCAATACTTCCTATGTTACACAACTGATTGCTACTATGTATTCTGCTCTAGCTTTAGAAAGTGTGATAACTGATTCGTTTTTTGAAGATTAAGATATCACACTTCAAAGCCAAGATGCGATACATATCCTGAAGTGTTTTTTCTTGTTTCTATATCACTAAAGCAATCACTATCTATATATAGCACAAGTTTCACATAACTAGTATTGGCATAAAACAATTCCATCAATCAGAGTACCTTTGATATATTGAAGAATTGTCAATGAGTGTGACATCTGATCAAGTAATTGTTACAACATTCAAACTTATTAAATTGAACGGTAACACATCATTAGGTCTAACTGTAAAACTACAATGACAACAAAATCAAACTCTATTTATTTAATATAAATTTTAAAATGAATAAAATAAATAAACATTTAAACAATAATATTTTGTATAACCTTATTTATTATATTGAATATCAGTAGTTTTTTTAAATGCCTTTGGCACTTGAAATTTAAAATAATTTAAAATAAAATAAATTCCATTTGGCGTACAATTCATTTTGTGTGTGCGTGTGCCTTCATCCCTAATGTTGTTAGGGAATCTATTAAAAAGAAAAATCAGGAACAAAATGAAAAAAACAAACTGTTTAATCTCCTGGCAATTTATGCTTATGCCCTGCAGGGAAAGGGCTTTAGAAGTAGCTTTTTTTTTCTTCTTTCCCAAGATAATGATCAGAACAGTTTTATCTGGCTGACCATAATAGATGAATTTCCCATCGTCTTCGCTGGAACAAGATAAGAGGTGCACCTATAAGATACTCTAATACTCAAATCAAATTTTATGTAAACAAGTTTATTTATGTAAAAAAATATGTGTATCTTTCGTTAATGCACTTGTATTTATAGTGGAGGATGACCAACTTTGAAAGATGTTCATGCAAATAATGAGATAACAACGTCTCTCAATTGGTTCTTATGTAAGTGGCTTGAGATCACTCTGTAGAGGAGCAGCATGAACAACCTTTGTTGATTGAGATATCATCTTGAAGATAGCTTTCTTGTGAAGGCTTTAAATATAAGCCTTAAGATATTATTCCAGATCAGTTCGCTTCGCGACATACATTTACAAACTAACGGTGCCCCTCATCCATTTGGGTACCTTAAACATTCATGGTTCAGCCATTACAAATCCAGGATATAGTGGTGGCTAGAGAAGTAATTAGAAACCGTAAGAGGGAAAAGGGTAGCTGGTTCACCAATAATGTCGGTTATGAACTAAGAAACACGGACACTAAGAAAAATGTGAATCGGACACGTGTTAGACCGTCGACATGTTCTGATATGTGGTCAACATTTTTCAATACGCAGTTAATGTTTTGACATGTTTTTTAACATGTTGCGACATGCGGTCAACATTTTCCGACACATTTTTTTATATCCAAATTTTTTTTTTTGGTAAGCTTTTTATTTTATCTTTTTAACTAAACATAAAAAATTAATTTACAAATCAAATATTTTCTATTATAGAATTTGACATGAAAAATCAACAAGTCATGAAAAATTATTTTTACTTTATATTTATATTATAAAATTTTAATATTTGATTAGTTATATAACTTATTACGAACTATTATATATATTAAATATAAACTATATTATATATATTAAAAATATTATTTAATATAAAAACGTGTTTTAACATATTAAAATTTTAAAATTAATATATCAATGTTCCTTATTACTACATAAATTATGAAATTATGGTTCTACCAGAAGAGTAGCTGTTAGGTCTCTGACCTTTTGTCCCCTCTTTTTGCTTTAGTGGTGGGACACATAGTTTGAAATCAAAGAAAAAACCGCGGAAGTGAAAAAACAAAGAGAAAAACCGAGAAAGAAGAGAGAGCACAGAAGCGAGAAAAAAAAAAAAAAAAAACAGGGAGAGGGGCAGCTTGAGCGGAACTGCGGAAGAGAGAAAAGGAAGAAGATGGTTTTTCCTCCTCCGACGGATCCAATAATGAGACTTTGTCAACGAGCTCAGATTTCAAAGAAGTGTCCGGGGTGTCTAATACTACACATCCACCGGTTATCTTGCAGTTTGGAGGTATGTAGAGCCTCTGGTTTTCTTCTGAAGCTTTTTTGGAGACTTTTCTTTTTTACTTTATCTTTTTATTTCTATCTATTTAATGATGTTGTTGGATTTTTCTATTGATATTTAAAATGATAATATTTTGTGGAAAAGTATTGATATGTAGAAAGATAATATTTTGTGGAAAAGGGTTATATTTATAAACTTTTTGTTTATAAATTACACTATATTCTTATGGGAGAACACTAAGTTACACTATGTTTTTCCGGGATTAGTATAATTTGTAAAAATTTATAAATTTTTTTATAAATGGATCCTTCCCCTATTTTGTACGTGTACTTAGAGGTGTTAATGGGACGAGCCGAACCGAGCATTGGTCTTAAAAGGTTAAGTCTGTGTTTAAATATGTCAGCCTGACTAAGCCTGTTACCTGTTATAAATATAACTATCGGCCTGTGGCCTGACTTATTTACAAAAAATAAAAGCTTTATTTAGTCTGTTTAAAAAAATTAAGACAACAAAAATTTATCCAAACAGAATATACAATCAACAACCCTAGTAATTTCATAAATATTCATATATTCAATTTATATCCCAACAACATAATATAGAACAAAATCATTCAAAAAGTCTGTTTAACCTATAAAATGGGATGAAATAGATTGAGGAGAAAAAGAGGATTATTACAAGTAGTATAAAAAATAAAAAATAAAAATAAAAATAATATACTAGGTCAGCCTGAGAGGCTTTAAGACCGAACTTTTGAATTGGAACCTGAAGTTTTTTTATTAAACGAGCTTTTATAAAAGTTCAAGCATGTGCCAACAACTAATTTTAGACATGTAAGCTCAGACCTTCACGAGCCGAGCCAAAGGTCCCTGGTTTGTTTAGCACTTCTAACGTGTACCCATTATTATTAAGTATTAATAGTGGAGATTCTTGTGGTTTTTCTTTACATATTGAATTTTCCACGTAGAAATTCTTATGTACCAAATTGCTCTGTTGTTGTTGTTAATGCTGTTATTATTTTTATGTTATAAATTTACTTCATTTTGCATTTAATTATTGTGTTTGGCCCCAACAGCAGATTTATGGTCCTGTTACAGGGACTTGTGCTAGAGTCTAGCTTAGGAATTGGGAACTAGGAAATTTAAGTAAAGTCCCAAGTTGCCATTTTGGTCGATGATATTCTTATTGACAAACTGGTGTTGGATGTGGTAGTTGAATCCAATTTATAGTTGTCCGAAGTTGCAGCCTGATTGCTGTGTCAAGTTATTAATGTTTCCCGTTCTCTTTTTTACAAAATTTGTAATAAAATGGATACTGAATAACCAATTCACAAAATGGATACTGAATAACCAATTTACAAAGTTATCGGTGTACACTGTTTTAGGCTCTGTGCTTAGATCCTTTTATTTTTTGTTTTGTTTCTTGCTTTCCTGTAATTTTCAAAAAAAAAAAAAAAAAAAAAACGAATACTGAATAACCAATTCGCAAAATTGATTTAGTAAAAAAAAGTATTTGTATATATACGGGAATGATATATTTACCACCAAAAAAGTTTACAACCTTTACAACTAACTTAATTATCATTGATTTCTGTCAATCTAACAGTTATAATTTATTAAAAAATTATAGGGTTGCATTAATTAATTAATTATTAATTCACAATAAATAATAATCGTTAGATTGACAAAAATCAACGGTGATTAGGTTGGTTGTAAAGGTGGTAAATTTTTTTGGTGGTCAGTATATCCTGTCTATATATATATATATATATATATGGGTAATGATCATTTTACACCAGTGTAAGTTACACTTTCAATCTTGACCATTAATCTCACTTATATCTAAGGGCTCTAATTTTTTAGTAACGTGAGTCATTGGATAGAAGTGGATCAATCATCAAGATTGAGTGTAAGACTTCTAATTCTTACGCTGATGTAAGAATATCCTACCAATATATATATATATATATATATATATATATATATATATATATATATATATATATATATATATATATATATATAGGGTTAAGTGTTTGTCCTTTTAAAGGACATAAGTTGTGCACTTTTAGTTTTTAACATTATGTCTTACCAGTAGGATATAGTTATAATATAAAAAGTTGCTCTTTTTCTCTCTCCACGTCAGCTGAAATGGCTGAGGAGAGAGAAAAGAAAGTAATTTTTCATATTATAATCATGTCACCGATAAGACATAGTGTTAAACACTAAAAGGACACAACCTTAAAAGGACACAAGGTTGTGTCCTTTAAAAGGACAAATATTTTTTCCACATATATATATATGAGATTTATGTTTTTACAACTGCTATACGTGCAGCAGTAAAATACTTACCATATATATACGTAAAAAAATTAAATGTGGAGAATTATAACTGATCAGAACCAATTTTACAACTGGGCCGATCATGTGATCTTCCTCTACACAAATGGCCTGGAACTGCCTTGGGTCGGAGCATCTTACAGTTGGAGCAGCTTTAACCCATGGGTCTTCAATGAAACAAGATGGGGAGTGTACCTGCAAGACACTCCGACGCTCAAGTCAGATTTGGTTCAAGCAGGTTTTATTATGTAGAAGAAGATGTGTACCTCGAGTTAACACATGTATTTATAGTGAAGAGATGACCAACTTGGGAGATGCCTTTCTTCATAGTGAAGGCAGAGATTCCTCCTTATTGGTTCTTGTGGGAGGCTTGGAGATAATGTTTGCAGAAGTATGTAGAAGGAGTAGCTTGCTGTCATATGGCTTTTAATATTGAGGAGCTTCTATAGCCTTATCTCATTATGTCAGGCTATCTTGGTAGAGTGGTGGCAAGCTGATGCTGTCTTCTGTTTATTTATTCAATGACGCGGTGGATCTTTATTAGTTCTTGTGATTGCTTCCTTATCTCTGAAGTTATGCTGAAGCGATTGATGACATCGTGCCTCATTCTGGGCCTGATGGGTTTGGGCCTTGTTCTATGAATTTTGGCCTTTGATGGGCCTATCATATTTTATTTAGATCAATAACCATACAAAAGGGAAAAACATTAAATGTATGAGATTATAACCATAGACCTGTCACTGCTATACGTAAAACGGTTGTAGAAATAATTTTATCTATATGTGTGTGTGTGAGTATTGAGTACTAAACATGAATAGGCTATCAAACTGCCCAAGAACCTCACATATAATGGGAATCATAAGTTTTGCTTCACAAGTCCTGATAAAGAAATAGCAACCACATGATTTTAGATGGCTTATTTTCTTATAGACTTGTTCATAGCTATGAAAGTCACATTCCTAACATCATTATGTAAGTCCAAAACAAGCACATTGGCCCAACATTGAGGGTTGAACATACTCTTTGATAATGGATCTTTTTGTTCACACCAAGCATATAATAGATTAAGTAATTATATTATGGCTAAAATGCTTCTTATGTCAGTGCAAAAATCATCTTCTTCTACTACTCTCACATTTAAAAACAGGCTGTTTCTTTTCCTTTGTTTTCTTTTTCTAAAAACGGCAGGGCCCATTTTTCTTGAGTCAGCTGCAAAAAAATATTGTTCTACAGTGGCTGAAGAAGTATAAAGCCCTTATATTATTATAAGAACTTACAAATGGAGGAATAATTTTTGTAACTTGCTTTTTTCAATTTTTGAAGATAGTTTTTGAGCAATTTAGGAAGAGAAAAGAGAATGTAAGGGTATGTTTAAATTCTATTTTTAAAAACAGTTTTTTAATTTTCAGAATTAAAAAAAAACTTGTTTAATAATGCCTGTTTTGTAAAAATAGTTCTAAAAATTATATCTACTTTTTAGTTTTTAGAATCAAATTTAAAGAACATATTTTAGTTGTTTTATTTTGTGTTTTGAATATTAACTTTAAAAACAAAAAAAAACCCAAAAAACACTCATTTCATTGACTATTTTACAAAATAATTTTAAGAAAATAAAAACAGTACATAAACCTTGCAAGGTTGCATCGAATGACTGATACTTATGATGTGTCTCCATTGTCATCTATAGTTCTTCCTTACACAATATGTGTTTTTGCAAGTTTAAGAAGGATCTTATGCGAAATTGGTTGTAATTAAGTGTCACATATAATGAGAACTATAAACTTTACTTCACAAACCTTATATTCGGCCTCTCCTTGTAGTTGGGTCTCCAAGTTTTCGGAGTGCTTCAAATTCTAATTAAGCATCCAAATCAAGGTTGATATCAACAAAAATATCTCTGGAAGCCAAAAGCAAACATCCACTTATATATTTACTTCATTATTTGAAGTGAATTCTTAAAAAAATAAAATAATACATTATGCTCTTTTTTCATTACAATAGATAGTGAATCTTCATATAATTGAAATTTTTTATGTCCTATATGTTTTTTATAATTCAAATTGTTACTTCATGCAAACTGCAAAGGAGACTAGTGTCACAAATAACACTCAATTTTGAGAGGAAAGTTAGTTTTCTATAAAAACATTTAATTATTTTTTTATTTCAAAAACTATAAAGATAACTTCAAACTAAAAAAATGTTATACTTATTTCCTAAATTTTATCATTTCGTATTCTTATTAAATAATTAAAAAAATATCAAGCTGTATTTTAGGTGAACATTAAAATCACGTTTAGAATATATTTAATTGTTTTGAAAAGACAAAGAAAAACTAAAATTGAGACTTTTAAAACTCATGAAAATATTGAACATATATTTAGTTTTTAAATCAAACAAGTTTTCAACCAAATACTCTTATTATGGTCTTTGATTTATACATTCAAAGTTATTCTTAAATAGTTAACTACTTTATTAAATTGGGTACGCACATCATTTTAATTCTAATAAAAGAACTAAAATGTTTTCTTCCAAAAAAAAAGAACAAAAATATTAAAAATATAAATATCAGTTAACTAAAATAATTAAAATAATCTGTAAAACACCAAATTCACAATTCTTTAGTACAATTTTGTTTTATTTAACATTTCACATTTTTACATAAATAAATCTTTTCATTTTAAAATTTCACATCAATTTTTAAACTTACAATTTTGTGTCTCATTTTTCATAAATATGCATATATTTTAATAAAATTTCACTTATATATAAAGAAAAAAAAAAAAGCAAACACAAAATTTTCATGCCAAGGTGACGTATTTCTTATTTTAAGTGTAGTTTTTTTTTCCAGTATCTCGTGATCCAACAAATAATATAAGTTTTATAAGATTTACGATCGTAGCAAAAGTGATTGTGTAATGTTATAGAAATTTGTTTTGCGTGTCGTAATTTTGTTTTTAATTTTGCTTCAAAAAATACGAGCTCCACAAAATATTGTGTGTAAAATACTTTTTTGTGTCATATTGCATGATGAATACAAACCTCATTAATTATTCATTAAAAAAAAGAATTTTTTTTTATCACAGATTCCTTACTCTCTTTGAGAACATAAAACACCGCTTTATTGTTATCAAAAAAAAAAAAAAAAAAACACCGCTTTATGAAATGTTTTTATCATATTTTGTGAACTAACGGCCACATCTCTCTCTACACTCCCAAAAAAATGTTTCTCTCACTCCTTTTCACACTCATCTTTCTATTCCTCTGTTCCTCCGATTTTGTTGCCGCGGCTTATTCCGAAGCGGCCACGTGCTCCGGCATAGTGCCGCTGAGGCACCGTGGCGACAGGATTTCCATAGCGGACTTCGGCGGCGTGGGCGACGGCCGGACGGTGAACACGAAGGCGTTCAGGGAGGCGATATACCGGATTGAACACATGAGAAGGCGCGGTGGCACGGTTCTTTACGTGCCTCCAGGTGTGTACTTAACAGAGAGCTTCAACCTCACTAGCCACATGACCCTTTATCTCGCTGCTGGTGCCGTTATCAAAGCCACACAGGTACCCCAAATACCCATCATCACCATTTTCCTATTATTCCTTCCTTTCTCTTTATTTTATTAAACTTTTTTGTACCAACATAGATAATGAGTAAAGGGGTAAATTATAATTACAATTACTTTTTTCTTACAATTTCTTATAACAACTATTTTTAAATTTAGGATTATCAGCTGATATTATTTTATAATTATAAATTTAATTTTAATTTAATAATAACAAAAATAATGATAAAAAGTTGTGAAGAAAAATTGCTTCAGTTGAAATTAGTCCTGATATCTTGAGAGATATTTTGAGTATAAATGTATTAAATACTCTGCCACTTAAATTAGAAAATCCAATTAAATTAAAATGGCGTGAATAACCTAATTGTTTTTATTTTCCCATTTTAGAATATATATATATATATATATATATAAAGATTATATTTATAAACTTTTTGTTTACAAACTATACTATCTACTTCCGGGAGAACACTAATTTATAATATGTTCTCTTGGGAGTACATATAGTGTAATTTGTAAAAATATGTAAAAAAATTGGTAAACGGATCATTCTACTGGAAAAAATATTTATTTTTTTAAATAATATAATTTTGTATCATTCTAGATCTTAACCATTGATTTCTATCAATCAACCATTTAGATTTATTGAATTTTATTGCGAATTACTAATTAATTAATAGATTTGACACAATAAATCCTAACCGTTGATTGATGAAAATTGACGGTTAGGATCTAAAATGACACAAAATTATATTCTTTAAAAAAATAAATATTTTCTCATATTTATATATATATATATATATATATATATATATATATATATATTATTTTTAGTGGGTGGAGTATGTTGTAAAGGAGATATTCTCACTATTCTCTTGTATTGGCGAGTTCTTACTGTTACACTTACACCTATTAAAATTAGAAAAAAAAATATTCACGTAATACTTCATCCATTCATTATTTTTAATGTCATGGAGTCAATTTATTATTAATTTCAACAAGGAGTATTTATTACATGAGTATAACTTTTTCTATTGATTTTCGAAGCTGTTAATTTCATAATAAATTCACGTTAACATAGTTGTAATTTGCTACCACTAAGCACGTGAATAATTTAGCAAGGGGTTATTTTAGCTGTATTAAAATTTGATAGAGAGTTTTACAGCTTGTGTGGTTCTATTCCATTCGAATCGGACTAAATCAAGGAATAATAAACCAATGCATGTAATTTGCTAACAAATTTATTTTTTAAGGAACAATTTGCTTAAACCGAAATCCAATTTGAATATATTTGAGGACCAAATTCTAAAGTTAGTGAAGATATATTTTTAGCTGTTTGAGTTAATTGGGTTACTCAAGTTTTTTTTATTTTATTTTTCTAATATGTATTTTTTGAACGAGAAAGATACATATTATAATGCAAACGGCATTTGATCTTTGAAAACGGATATCGATTACGATTTAGTTCTTTGTTTAAATTTTGTAAAATTGAGATTTACATAATTTAAACTCATTTTACGGTACCCAATTACAAAAAAGAAAAAATAATGTGAAGCAAGAAATAATTTAAAACAAAATCGCATATATAATCTAATTATAATTTAAGTGAACCGCTAAGTACGTAGACCTTTTGTAAAGGTAATATGCGTGGGTACATAAATATTTTTTATTTTTAACCTTACAACATTCAATGTTGGATTCTTAAAAGCTAGAATGATACAGATGAATTGCATCCATAGCACAAACTTTACATCATTAAAATAGTATATTTGTTTAATAATTATCTTAATTTACTTATAATTTTTTATTAGAATTTAATTGAATATTATATTTTGGTTGAAATCGTAATTTAATATTTTATAGAGCTAAATTATGTCGGCATTCAAGTTTTTGTTTGGATGAAAACGATGTATACTATTAAAATATTTTATTTGTTTATGATTTTTTTTTCTAAAGTTACTTTACATAATTGTATTTAATGTTTATCAAAATGACGTCATTTTAGGGCGGAAATCATGGTATTTTTATAATTTTAATTTATTTGACGTTATAATAGTCTTTAGCATTCTAATTTTTTTATTTTTCAATCCAAAATGACGTCATTTCAATGAACATTAGACAAAGTTATTTAAAGTATATTTTTTTTCTTTTGTTGTTTATTCATATATGTTGTCAGAACAATTTTTTATGTATATTTATTTTTCACCGTTAGTAATCTGATTCTAAGCATCAGGTAGAGCCCACCTGACACTAAAATCAAAGTGATAATGACTATGATAGGTATTTCAATGGAAAACTTTTCATTGCTTGCACGTTATAAAGTCTTCACAAACTGCCAAAATGTCGGCTACATTCTGAAAATTTAAGAAGCACCGCAAAAATTTAATGAGTGGAATTTGATAAACCATAATCTAAAGTCATTTAACAATTTGTGAGAAAAAAATTTCAGGGTCAGTACTTGTGAATTCAATAAAATAATGGTGATAATACTGAAAGAAGGAACATTTTTACATGATAAAAAGGTCTGTTATGTTCTGTATCATGAATTGGGTCAGTTGGTTTGTGTTTATCTGTTTATCTCGATTATGTATGGTTGGTAGTATGGAGTATATGCACTATGGATAATGGATTGTCGGAAAATGAATCTGCATGAATCATGGTGCTCTGGCTGAGAGGATGTAAAGTATTGGTGGGTCTTTCTCTGCATGGCTGCATGTGCATGATATTTATAGCATTAACAATTGCTTTGTTGGACAGCTGGTTTTGTTGGCCATTAGCCTACTACTATGCTGGGGTACTGCCTTATTCTGCAAGTGTATGAATCATGTAAATATGATTCATTTGTTTAAATAACAAAATCTAGAGTGAGGCGTATTCTATGAATTGATGTAAAACTAATTTTGAGTACTAATCATATATGCTTGTGTTCATAACAATTTTAAATGAAAAGCACTATATTATCAGTCACCTGAGAATGCTACTTATTTTTTTAATACTCATTGTTTGCTATAGATTATGGCAGCCAGCCCCCAAAAACAATAGATAAGCAAGTTCAATATATGATGGGCTTATTTAAGTCACTTCTATACTTGGAGCTTCCATTACTGATTTATATATTAGAGCTTCCATTACTGATTTATATATTATATCTTGCATGACTGAAAGGTCATAAGTTCGAATCCAGAAAACAGTCTCTTTGCAATTATGCAAGGGTAAGGCTGCGTACAAGGATTTTCTCCACCCCACACTCGCTAGTCGGGTTTAATGGGGAGTGGTTTTTTTTTTATCTTGCTTGGAAGCTTTTGTTATGTCGCCCACCCTTTACTTCATTGAGTTGGGGCTGTAACAGACTTCTAACTGTGTAATTATTTCATGTTTCTGGTTATAAATCTGATTGGAGGGATTATGTGCTGGGAGCATTATTAGGTAGTGGAATGGTGTAAATACCTGCCTGCTGGTTTCAGTTCCAGAGCTGTGTGTCTGTTCCAAAATTCAATTCTAGATGCATGGATTAAATCTATCATATAGGACTCTGACTATCAAACTCATTTTGTCAGGTGTATATATTGAATAATAAATTCTTATGTTATGCTGCTAGAATATGATCTGAAGTGAATGTTCAAAATCCAATGGAAATCAAAATACCTTTGTTCTTCTTGTAATGCAGTTTATTTTTTGTCTACAAGTAAAGGGAACTTATAGGTAGAAAGTCAGATGAACATCGAGCCTTTTGTCTTTTACCACATTTTTTAATGTTCTTCCTCTCTTCGTTCTTCAGGAGTTGAGGAATTGGCCTTTAATTGCACCCTTACCATCTTATGGAAGAGGAAGGGAGCTCCCTGGAGGAAGGTATATGAGTTTTATCCATGGAGATGGAGTTAATGATGTAGTAATCACAGGTAAAAAATAAATTACTGACCCAATTTCTTATTTTACATCAGACCACTGAGTGTCTAAAAAATAATGACTACAACTTATTGAAGTATATAAGAAAGAAATGTAAAGTAATAGTTTAGAGTAAACAAGAAAAGAAAATTGCATGCTGAAAAAGCTCTGTACTGCATAGCCATAATTGATTGGATGTCTTGGGAACTGTAAGTTTCTTTATACCCTTATAACCTAAGGCTACAAGCTTTCATGGTAAAACTAATCTCTCTCTCCCTCCCTCCATTTAATTGACTCTTATTCATATTTTTGAAGGCGAGAATGGGACAATTGATGGGCAAGGAGATGTGTGGTGGAACATGTGGAGGCAGAGAACTCTTCAATTTACAAGACCAAATCTTGTAGAATTTGTCAATTCCAGAAATATTATTATTTCAAATGTGATTTTCAAGAATTCTCCCTTCTGGAATATACACCCAGTTTACTGCAGGTAAAATTATGCTTTATAGTGTTTTCATTTTCTTGATTACATCTAGCCTAAAACAAACTAAAAAGGGATCGAAGAGGTACAAATTTCTTCCTGAAGTATAATTTCAAAATTTCTTCCTTCTTTTCAGCAATGTTGTTGTTCGATTTGTCACAATTTTGGCACCTCGTGACTCTCCTAATACTGATGGAATCGATCCAGGTAAATACTATTTAAATAAGTCATCACTCATCATGTGCAAATAGTGAAATAGTTGTTACAAATAGTCAAATCCTTTATCAAGTGACATCATTATGTTTCACTTATTTGTTATTGAACTTCTTTCCTTTGTAAGCGAACTGTGCTTCGTCTCTTACTGAAGATAAACTAACTGTTCAAAGGAAGTATTGAATTACGAATGTGTAACACCCCGTTCTAGAACCGGATTGTTATCATTGCGTACGGCATTAAGCGCAGTTACAATCACATTGGTTCAATTAGAAAACTGGATAAATTTTTCCTTTTTAAACAAGCCGGATTTAAATAACCAGGTGCGTGATCATAACTATATATACTTCGCGGAATAGTGGGACAAAACTTAATATTATATTCCCATTCTACTTGACAGTACGTCGTTAAATGTCTTCATCACTTTAATTATCAATTAATTCTAAACTCCTTTTATGATTCCCATTTTCTACTATGTTTAGTATTTTTCATTAGCTACGCGTGGGTTCAAACCGCGCTCAAATCGGAGCACCGTAGCCAAAGTTATGCATTTTCTAAGAAAAAGGTGCGAAACCTCCAGAACCCCCGCGCCCGTAGCGTGAGATCCACGCCCAGAGTGTGGGAAAACAGAAAGTTGACGCCCCAAGCGTGAATCTGGCGCCCCAAGCGTGGATGCTACTGTCTGATCTCGTAATTTGGCGCCCCAAGCGTGAATCTGGCGCCCCAAGCGCCATCCACAGGGCTGGGTGACCCAAAACAAGGTCATTTAACCTACCTATAGTTTTCCACTCATAACTTGAGCTATACTCACTCAAATTACACCATTTTGGTCTCTATGGAAAGCTAAGAGAAATGTATACAACTTCCATAGAGACATCAAAGTCCAATTCCATCACCTTGGGTATGAAAATTGGTCAACCGGACGGGATGTATTTGTTTTCTCAACATTTTCCAATTTAGCACTAGGTACCTAATATAATTTCCAGCTCAACAATCCAATATTCATCATGCATTCATATCCTGGAAGTAAATAGCATTGATACAAGTTTAATTACATAACGGGGGACTTAGCTACAAAAGGCTATGATCATCTCTTGGCTCTCATCAACCAAAGAGATATACAATGGCATGATCATAGGCTAAGTCCATCAAATATAACGAGATATACATACGTCCATGCTATCAATGATCAATCCTATACATGTAAATCTACAAAACAACATGTATGATCTCAAAACATCATTTTCTTCATGCATGATCTACTGCAAATAAGGCCACTTGCCATCAGAGGCTCCTGCAGCATCCTTACCTGAAAGGGGGTCCCCACAACACGGGGTGAGATATACGAATATATCCAGTAAACCAGGGGTCCTTGGAGCATCTCTCCACCCCACAGTTCCATATCAGTGTAATAGCAATAACAATAATAATGCAGTAAATACATATCTATGCGAAGTGCAATACATCTCCAGGAGAAATCCCTCGAGCTCTCAAGCTGTCCTAAGGAAACTCAGATGCAAATAGTCCTACTGGCCAGCTAACTACCAAGTATGATTTACGCATCGTCATGCAACATACCAACATAGGGAAACACCATCCTATGCCACACCAAATGCATACACATACGTATAACAAAGCATTACACTATTTTATTGCATTTATATACACAATCACAACCTCCACCCTTTCAGGGCTTGGTAGAACAGTCAAGGGAATTACACCCAAGGTCCGAAGGCTTACCTCAGCTTCAATTCGACCTTTGTTCACCACCAACAGTTTCCACAGTCAATCAATTAAAATACTCCACTTCTCAAACAAAACCTACACAAGGTTTAATGCAATTAACATATATTGCATCCAATAACATCACATAGCTATCATCCAAGCTATACAATTCATACCAAACATAAGCATGAACTCACCTATCCAATGGAGCTAATCAAGCTCCATAGCTTGCTCCAATGGTTGATCACTCACGGTTGGTCCAAATGTCTCAATCCTAGACATCACAAGGATCCAATCATCAATCAACCAAGCCAACCCATTGGTCATAATTGCAAGAAAACTCTTCAACAAGCATGATAATCTTGCAATATACCAAGTATAGTCATTTAACTAACTAGGCTCATTTTTACCGATTAAATGACATTCCTAGCATTTTTCTCAACATGTGCTAAGTCTCAATTCTACCACAACATAGCCAATTTACTCAAATTCTCACAAAACCCATAACACTATTCATTCAAAACCCTATATCATGAAATTTCCAAGAAAACATGGTTCAAGGGTTAGAATCTTACCACCAATGGTCACACAACCAAGGATTGATGGCTCCTCAAGCTTCAATGGAGGTTGAAGCACTCAAAACCTCAAATTTCACCAAAGGGCCGAATTTTTGAGAGCCAATATCCCTCTCCACAATGCTCCCCACTCAAAACAAAGCAAGGATTATGAAAGAGGAGGAGATTTGGAGTGGTTTAGGCTTTGGAATCACTCAAAATGGTTGAGATTAGCTCCCCCTAGGGTTTCTCTTCCTCTCTTCCTTTCCTCACTCTTCTTCTCTTCCTTCTTCTTCTTTCTGGCGACGGGAATGGGAGGGACAATTGGGTTTCTTTTGTTGCTTTGGTCACTTAACTTATGTTAAGTGGCTTTAAGCGGGTATTGGTTCGTCTATCTATTCAACTCCATTAATTACCAAACTTTACCCAAAAGTCTGGAATATTATTCTAGGAATATTTACAACTTTATTTTTATATTTTGGGTACTTTTGCCAGTACCCATTTATACTCCTTAATTTTCGCTGAGTACACTTTTTAACTCCAAAGTGACTCAGATTCATTTCATTAAGCCTTATACTTAATTTTACTCACTAAAACATGCTTAATTATTTAATTACTTGTAATTTACTAATTAATTAGGTTAGGGATATTATATTCACCCCACCTTTTAGCGATTTTGTCCGCAAAATCAGGAACATACCTATTCCTGAACTCGGGCTTCCGCTAGAGAACTCGTTCTCCCCGTTACCAACTGGACAGGTCAGGCCTTCTGCCTTCCCACTGCATCTCGACCATCAAAATGGTTTTATCTCTATACTTATACACACGTTGCCATTAGGTGCAAGCCTTTGAGCTTATAAGTAGTGCTCGATCTCCTCAAGCCTAGTTATTTTATCCCTACCAGGTCTATATCCTTCGTTCTGGTATGAAACCATAAAACATCATGGTCTTACCTCATCAACATTTATTCAATTTTAATAATGTTACTTTCAAACTCCTCATCTTTAAGATAATCCTAAGATCATCACCAATCTCCATATTGTGTGCTAACCCTTTCGTTAGGCACACAGTCTTTTACAGACTATTTTCTCAATGATCCATTATCATTACAAGGCTGTTTATAATAAATCTCACAAAATTTTCTATTTCGTGAACTAGTCTTTTCATTACAACTTTGAACCCTTTCTAAGTTTTCGATCTAATATTAGCCATTTTTCTAATATTACTGTCCACATGTGCTTTAGTACATCAGCCTTCTCACTGATAATATCCTATCCTATTTAATTGTACATCAGTTTTGTCACTGATGATACCATTCCATTGAAACATCAGTGCATCAGTCCTTCCACTGATAATACCAACTACATTTGTAATAGACCATCAGTCCTTTCACCGATGACCCTATCAGTCTTTACACTGATAATACAATCCTTACCTAAACTTTTAATTAGATATTAGTCCTTTCACTAATATCATGCACCAATCCTTTCACTAGCATGCACATCAGTTCTTCCACTGATGATTTTATCAGTCCTTTCACTGATTTCACATATCAGTCCTTTCACTGATGATTTTATCAGTCCTTTCACTGATTTCACATATCAGTCCTTTCACTGATGATTTTATCAGTCCTTTCACTGATTTCACATATCAGTCCTTTCACTGATGATTTTATCAGTCCTTTCACTGATTTCACATATCAGTCCTTTCACTGACATGGCACACCAGTCCTTTCACTGATGATTTTATCAGTCCTTTCACTGACATGGCACACCAGTCCTTTCACTGATGACTTGTTTTCATCATTCAATGGTACATTAGCCCTTTCACTAACCATACCATCTTCACTCTCACTTCATGACTTACTTTTTAAGGAATTATTCCTTTTTAAAAACAAATTTTTTATCTGGGTGCTTCCAAGAGTCACTACTCTTAGGAATTATTCCATTAAGAAAGCCCCGTATCCACTTATTCTCCTATTTAGAGAATTTCTTCGCTAATAATTCACATCCATCTTAAATGCAATTTCATATAACATAAACTCACAAGAACAATCATTTTCACACCCTCATGCAATAGTCTTTTATTCTTTGCCTCAATACATTAACATACAATCAGGCATAACTATGCATGTTATCAGACTACTTTTCTTTGTTATACCTTCACCTCCTAATGGTTTTTAGCCGTAAGCTAAACCTAGAGGTTTACAGTTTGGTTCATAATTCTAGCTTTCCATTTCATTAATTCTTTTGTTAACTTTAACTTTTGTGGTTATAGAGCCTATGCTCCACTTGATCAGACTAACGTCAAATCTGTCAATTCAACACAATGTTCACTCTCACAGACATTGCATGCATCATCAAGAATACATCACTCACATGCATGCATTACACTTTATGCAACAACATGTCTATCATCATTACACTGGGTGGACAATTCACAAGAAAGAAATTTTCAAATCATACCTTCTGCTTGCCTGAGAGTTTCCTCCCCATCATGTGGCTCTAAGGTATAATCTTGACCTCTTACTCGAGATCCAACAATTGCGTGTACATTTGAAATCCGATAAGTCCTAGTAGGACATACATTAGCAAAGTGACCCAGTTGGCCACATTTGAAGCACGACTTTGTTTCGTACCAACATGTGCCTCTATGTGTCTTCCCGCAGGTGTCACATTTAGACAGGGGGAATTCACTCATAACTGTCTCTCCTTGGTTGCCTTTTCTCTTAAATTTATCATCAGATTGCTTCGCTTGCAATTTCTTCTTTCCATTCTTGTCATCTATTTTCTTATTGTTTTCTAAAGTAGAGTCAGTTGCTCCACTAGCACCTGAAGCTTGTGTCCCAGAAGACTTCTTGCTCTTTGCCACATTATAAACTTCTTCTACTTTCCGGCATTGGTTCACAAACTTGCTAAACTCTCGGATATCACAATTAGACATCTTCCAAGACATTTTCTCATTCAGACCCCATTGAAATTTAGAGGTCATCTCGGCCGGAGTAGGTAAGGCTCTCCCATAGTTGGCGTACTTCACCAATTCGTTGAATTTAGCAAAATATTGGTCAATTGACATCGACCCTTGCTTTAGATCATTGTACTCGTTCTGCTTCTGCTCCCTAGCCTCCCTAGGGAAGTAGTTGTCCAAGAATAAAGTCTCGAACAACCGCCAGGTGATTTCCCGGCCTTCAGCTTCTAAGGGCTGCACTGTATTGGTCCACCAATCCTCAGCTTCCTCTTCCAGCATATACACGGAGTAGACCAACTTCATTGCATCAGGGCACCTCATCACCCTGAAGATTTTCTCCATAGTTTGGAGCCATTTTGCTGCCACCAACGGGTCGTAGCCTCCACTGAAAGAAGGTGGTTTATGTTTTCTAAAAGCCATCAATCGTCTTTCTTCAGCTTCATGTTCGTCAACATGCTCAACACGTGGTTGACGGACCTCAGTGTGATGACTGTGGCTTCCAGAAGGATGACTAGCCTCACCTTCATTGTTACCCGCTACACCCTCTTCCTGTGAAGGAGGTGGAGAAGGCGTAGCCGTGTGAGGAGGAGGAGTGGGTTGCCGGTTCACGGGCCTAGTACCCCTCAACGTCCTCAACTCAGTCATCATCGCGGCCATAGCAATCCGCGAGTCTTCATTTGTTTTCATCAGATTTTCATTGGCTTGCCTGCTAGCAGCCAACTCCCTCTGAACGGCTGCAAGAGCTTCAGCCACGGGATCAGGTTGTACGCCCGTTGCCACACGGCCACTTCTAGGCCTCACAAGAGCAGCCAAAACAGTGTCTGGCTGAGCATTGACATTCGATGTTTCAGGGTTATTCCGGTTCCTCGTCATGTCACTACACATGTTACACACAGAAATGAGTTGATCAGGCTCATACTTAGTGATCACAAGTGCAATAATCATAAAGAGTACCAAAACAACTATAAAGCATCAAACACTAAGCATACTCAACAATAGCTAACAGTTATTCCCTACGAAACTGCTCTGATACCATAAAATGTAACACCCCGTTCTAGAACCGGATTGTTATCATTGCGTACGGCATTGATAAATTTTTCCTTTTTAAACAAGCCGGATTTAAATAACCAGGTGCGTGATCATAACTATATATACTTCGCGGAATAGTGGGACAAAACTTAATATTATATTTCCATTCTACTTGACAGTACGTCGTTAAATGTCTTCATCACTTTAATTATCAATTAATTCTAAACTCCTTTTATGATTCCCATTTTCTACTATGTTATAGTATTTTTCATTAGCTACGCGTGGGTTCAAACCGCGCTCAAATCGGAGCACCGTAGCCAAAGTTATGCATTTTCTAAGAAAAGGGTGCGAAACCTCCAGAACCCCCGCGCCCGTAGCGTGAGATCCACGCCCAGAGCGTGGGAAAACAGAAAGTTGACGCCCCAAGCGTGAATCTGGCGCCCCAAGCGTGGATGCTACTGTCTGATCTCGTAATTTGGCGCCCCAAGCGTGAATCTGGCGCCCCAAGCGCCATCCACAGGGCTGGGTGACCCAAAACAAGGTCATTTAACCTACCTATAGTTTTCCACTCATAACTTGAGCTATACTCACTCAAATTACACCATTTTGGTCTCTATGGAAAGCTAAGAGAAATGTATACAACTTCCATAGAGACATCA
>NW_026899660.1:0-92428 GCF_033153095.1 Gastrolobium bilobum | reverse complement strand
CATTTCCCTCGTAGGCACCCTACTGCAAAAATCCCACTTCAATCTCCTCATTTTCCTTTTCCTTCTTTCAATGTGAGCTAATATTACACCATAAATTCTCAATAATAACATAGTTCAGTGATTCAAATTTTGCAAATGACAAATGATAACAATAATGACACTCAACGCCATTGATGTGTTCATCTCCTCAATCTAACACAACACAGCCAAGAGTAATTAACATTAATCCAACGATGATGAACGGGATTCAAAGCATCACAACACAATCAGTCATATTGCTCAAATATAGGACAAGGATTATAATCTGGTTCAGTGCAAATAATGAGGTAGATATATGTTAACACATGTTCAACTCATGTACTAGTTTGTAAATGCATGCTGCCACAATTTTTATAAATTCATTTATCCTATCCCTTCTCAATTTCGAATTTCACATTTAGTCAAAAATTATTTTGCAATTTCATGTTATGTTAAATCCATAACATCACAGTTTACAACACAACTCACAGCTCAATACTGCTTAATGCTAAAAATTTATTTGCAATTACATGTAATGAGCATTCCAATATATGGATGACTACATACAACATACCTCACATGCTCCACCAAGACAGCTTCATTTAAAACAACACACACAAAACAAAACCAGGGCCAGTGGGAATCTTGGAAGTTCACGCAGAAAACAAAACCAGAGTTTTTGTCATGACAATTTTGGTTAATATATTGGAATAAAAGGTAACGTAACTAGGAAAGTAGAACTCGACTGATTAAAAAACTCATTCACCTTCCAATCTCTGTCTTTCATTCTTTACTATGACTGAGGAAGGAAAAACGATGGGGAAAAAAATTGAGATGATCCTACTACTTCCTATTTTTTATATTTTTTTAAATATATATCTTTACAGATTTTTTTACTCCCTAGGTTTTTAATTTTTTTCATTATCAAGTTTGCTTGGAGCGAAAAGTAGATGAATGAACAATATTATATATGAGAAATCAAAATATGCTATCAGTGTTTTTTGTCCTTTCAATTTGATAATCACAACTTCATTTAAAACAACACACATTACTGGACTCATTGCAACCATGGGCAGGTTAGACTCATGAAATAAATGCTTTCACACCTAAGGCAAACCTAAATCATAGTCAAACTTACATATATATTCTTCACAAACATGCATGCAGGATCGGACCACATCAAATATCTACACATCATTTGGGAGTCTTAATATTATTTCCAAACAAGCACAATATAACATCACTGATCGCATATGACTCGAAGTTGTGCTGGGTCTAAGATGACCACAACACATAAGCTACAAATGAACACGTGTATAAAAAAACAAAGATCCAAAAAAAATTAGTTTTCCCTCACAACCCAAATATGGACAAATGAAGTCCAAAACAGAGTATGACCCACCTCAGCAAAAATGGAAGTGACTTTGGTTGAACAAAAAACGATTTCCTTCAACACGTTCTAGCACCCGGACTGCAGATATGAAAGAAGAAATTAGATGGAAGACTAAATAGAAGGCAAGTGTCATACAAGGGAAGAGTCATACCGACAACAGAAGTCACATGCAAGGAATCGGCTTCTTCCTCCTCACTTGCGCGGATAGGAAATGGAGGGAGAAATGGCAGACATAAGGCTCTTTCGCGCCAATTTTCCACACGCCTTTTATCCCACCACCAACCAGTCAAATCAGATTCACCATCAGTGCACAGATCGTACAAAAGTGAGGGTTATTTTCGTATTTGCATTCGCGGTTCACATTTCACTTCCCCGGGCAAACACGAAAGTCGTTTTTGAGTTGGACAACATGTTTCCATTCTTTCGATACAAATCATACATGAAATGCAAATAACGGATAAACTTGTTGCCGGGGATATTTATCATTTTTGTGTTGCCAAACATGGCTATTGCAAAATCCAGATAGCACTTTCCCAGGGATGCAAAAATTATCCGAGTACCAAACGGCCCCTTAAGGTCATGTCCGGATGGTCAACGACCACTTGTGATGGCCAATGGTTACAATTAGTAGACTTAGACGTTAATGTTACGCTAATGCAATATATCACATGAACGCTTTGAAAATATTTTAAAAGATATTTTGAAAAAAGTTTACTCGTATTTTTATAAGACACTTTATTATTCTTTAAAATAAAGTTTTCCGCTGTGTATGCTAAATATTATGGATATTAACAACCGGATATTACGGGGTGTTACAAATAACTTATCCATATATATATATATATATATATATATATATATATATATATATATATATATATATATATATATAGGGTTTTATAAGAGTTATGTTGTAGGAAAAGTAATTGTGTTATGTTATAGAGATTCGTTTTGCGTGCTGGAGTTTTTTTTTTGCTGCGGGACCCACAAAATGTTGTGTGTATAGGAAAATTTTTGTAGTTATGTTAAATGATAGATGATAAACCTATATATATATATATATATATATATATATATATATATATATATATTCAAATTTCTGTAATCTTTTTGTTTTAATACAACAATTTTCTTCTTTTTTTGTTGTTGTTATTTTCATAATCAGAAGACATTATTGTTTATATTCCTCATATTTTGTGCCTTTGTAACTAAATAATTTAATTTGCGTTCATATAATTGCTTTACAATGTTAAATTTGACAAAGTATTACAAATTATTTTTACAATTAATACTATCTCACCCATATTTTTTTAATATTTGATATACAAATACAAGTTGTTGAGTACGGTCATTTACAAGAATTAATTAGGTTATCTTAAATTTTTTATAATCCATACAACTAAGTTTTTTCTTCTACAACACAGGAATCCCCTCTCGTCGATTACGATTACTAATCTGCCATTCTTCGTTTTTTGTCACGTTGAGCTTGTCTTTTTTGTTGTATATTCTTTAATTTTATCAAATTGCCGTCTTGCTATTTTTTTTTTTAATCAACAATCAATGACCTTAAAATTTGTACATAGCATTCCAATAAGTTCTATTTTTTTATTTTATCAATAATAATAATAATAACATTTGTATAAAGATTATAACTTATTTATATTAGTAACGTTGATCTAAATTTATAAAAACTATATAAATTTAATAATTACATGTAAAAAGTTGTAGACATCTTCTCTTCATGCTGTATATAGCATTATTTTATTTTTGCTCTGACTTATAGGTAACTAATCATTCGAATGCTGTATATCTCCCTAAACAATTACTTTACCTGAGGTTTTATAAAAAATTTAAAACCAGAGTCAAACTAAATAGGGGTCAATTAGTATATCTGTAAAAATATTAGTCAATCAAAAACTGAATTAAACTTTTGAAGAAAATGTTTGTAATTTTAAAGAATATAAAGTTATGTCATTCTAAGTAAGAGAAAAAGATAAATAATTGGGGGAGAGAGTGAACAAAAATAAAATAAAAATAAAGATATGAATCTCATCTCTTTGTAAAAGTGAAATAACATAAAATATCTTACTATATAGAAAGGAGAACCAAACTTTTGAAAATTAGCTGAGGTGTTGCATTCTCCTTAAATCTCAGCTTTCTGTTCACACTAGAGGATGTCTTGAAAACTTACTTCTTTTCCATGTAGTGAACAAAATATGTATGTTTGAATTTCTGTTCACACTAGAGGATTCTTTCCGTTTTAATGTAAAAAAAACTTTTGAAAATTAGCTGAGGTATCGCATTCTCCTTAAATCTCAGCTTTCTGTTCACACTAGAGGATGTCTTGAAAACTTACTTATTTTCGATACAGTGAACAAAATATGTATGTTTGAATTTCTGTTCACACTAGAGGATTCTTTCCGTTTTAATGTAAAAAAACTTTTGAAAATTAGCTGAGGTGTCGCATTCTCCTTAAATCTCAGCTTTCTGTTCACACTAGAGGATGTCTTGAAAACTTACTTCTTTTCGATATAGTGAACAAAATATGTATGTTTGAATTTCTGTTCACACTAGAGGATTCTTTCCGTTTTAATGTAAAAATAGCCGAATCATTAAAACAGGTGAGTGATTTCATTTCAAAATTCAAAATTTTAAATCAGCTGACTCATTAGGTATTTTTGGGAGTTAATTAAGATCATAATGGTTAAAATGTTTTGAAATTTTCTATGTATTCATTGCATGTATAAAGACGATATTTGGTGTTGCTTTTGCCTTTTGGTCTGCATCACTGCCACGAGCATTTTGTATCTTCTTTGGTCCATTTCTCTACTCCTCCAATGTATTCAATGTCCTCAAAATATGACTTCGTAAAGGATCTTAATCCGACGAAAGAAGAGTGGAGGATTAAAGTGCGTGTAGTTAGGTGTTGGAAGGTTCCCAGTTTTAATCAAAAAGATTTTGATGACAATGTGGATATGGTTTTGGTCGACGAACGGGTAATGTATTTTTTCTTTTTTTTCAATGTTTTTATCTTTTCAGTAGCTCATTGTCGGTTTTTTTTTTTTTTTTTTTTTGCTTTGTTGCGTGTTTTCATTTTATAGGGTGGAAGGATCCATGCTACGGCCAAGGGTACTTTGCAGGTTCGGAAGAAAATTCATGAGGGTGATGCTTATTTTATAAAAAATTTTGGAGTTGGGTTGAATACGGGTAATTTCAGGCCAACACGACATTTGTTTTAAATTATTAGAAATTTTAAATCAGCTGACTCATTAAATGAGATGACCAATTTCAATGTGAAGGTAAGTGGCACATTAAATACTTTTTCTGCCACCACATTTGTTTTAAATTATTAAAAATTAAAATTGATTTCTGATTTTTAAAAGATAAATCGAAAAAATTAATGGAATAAAAATTTAATTTTCCATTTTTTTCCGTATTTTAAAATATTTAATAATTCCAATGTAAAAACAGCTCAGTCATTAAAACAGGTGAGTCATTCCATTTCAAAATTCAAAATTTTACACCACAACTTAATTGAATAAAAAATTAATTTTCCATTTTTTTTCGTATTTTAAAATATTTAAAATATTTAATAATTCCAATGTAAAAACAGCTGAATCATTAAAACAGGTGAGTGATTCCATTTCAAAATTCAAAATTTTAAATCAGCTGACTCATTAGATGAGATGACCAATTCCAATGTGAAGGTAAGTGGCGCATTAAATGTTTTGTCTGCCACCTCATTTGTTTTAAATTATTAGAAATTTTAAATCAGCTGACTCATTAAATGAGATGACCAATTTCAATGTGAAGGTAAGTGGCACATTAAATGCTTTGTCTGCCACCACATTTGTTTTAAATTATTAGAAATTAAAATTGATTTTCGATTTTTAAAAGAAAAATCAAAAAAATTAATTGAATAAAAAATTAATTGTCCGTTTTTTTTTTGTATTTTAAAATATTTAATAATTCCAATGTAAAAACAGCTGAGTCATTAAAACAGGTGAGTGATTCCATTTCAAAATTCAAAATTTTAAATCAGCTGACTCATTAGAAGAGATTTTCAATTCCAATGTGAAGGTAAGTGGCGCATTAAATGTTTTGTCTGCCACCTCATTTGTTTTGAATTATTAGAAATTTTCAATTTCAATGTGAAGGTAAGTGGCACATTAAATGCTTTGTCTGCCACCACATTTGTTTTAAATTATTTGAAATTAAAATTGATTTTTGATTTTTAAAAGAAAAATCAAAAAAATTAATTGTCCGTTTTTTTTGTATTTTAAAATATTTAATAATTCCAATGTAAAAACAGCTGAGTCATTAAAACAGGTGAGTGATTCCATTTCAAAATTCAAAATTTTAAATCAGCTGACTCATTAGATGAGATGACCAATTCCAATGTGAAGGTAAGTGGCGCATTAAATGTTTTGTCTGCCACCTCATTTGTTTTAAATTATTAGAAATTTTAAATCAGCTGACTCATTAAATGAGATGACCAATTCCAATGTGAAGGTATGCGGCGCATTAAATGATTTGTCTGCCACCACATTTGTTTTAAATTATTAGAAATTAAAATTGATTTTTCGATTTTTAAAAGAAAAATCGAAAAAATTAATTGAATAAAAAATTAATTTTCCGTTTTTTTTTCGTATTTTAAAATATTTAAAATATTTAATAATTCCAATGTAAAAATAGCTGAGTCATTAAAATAGGTGAGTGATTATATTTCAAAATTCAAAATTTTAAATCAGCTGACTCATTAAATGAGATGACCAAATCCAATGTGAAGGTAAGTGGCGCATTAAATGCTTTGTCTGCCACCACTTTTGTTTTAAATTATTAGAAATTAAAATTGATTTTCGATTTTTAAAAGAAAAATCAAAAAAATTAATTGTCCGTTTTTTTTGTATTTTAAAATATTTAATAATTCCAATGTAAAAATAGCTGAGTCATTAAAATAGGTGAGTGATTATATTTCAAAATTCAAAATTTTAAATCAGCTCACTCATTAAATGAGATGACCAATTCCAATGTGAAGGGAAGTGGCGCATTAAATGCTTTGTCTGCCACCACATTTGTTTTAAATTATTAGAAATTAAAATTGATTTTTTGATTTTTAAAAGAAAAATCGAAAAAATTAATTGAATAAAAAATTAATTTTCCGTTTTTTTTTCGTATTTTAAAATATTTAATAATTCCAATGTAAAAACAGCTGAGTCATTAAAACAGGTGAGTCATTCCATTTCAAAATTCAAAATTTTACACCACAACTTAATTGAATAAAAAATTAATTTTCCATTTTTTTCGTATTTTAAAATATTTAAAATATTTAATAATTTCAATGTAAAAATAGCTGAATCATTAAAACAGGTGAGTGATTCCATTTCAAAATTCAAAATTTTAAATCAGCTGACTCATTAGATGAGATGACCAATTCCAATGTGAAGGTAAGTGGCGCATTAAACGTTTCGTTTGAAGTTATTTTTAATGCTCCCCTGAATTTCGAATTAGTGTGTTGGACTTTTAAATTTTTAAACAAATTAATAAATGCCAATAAAAGCGGTAGATTGGTCGATTTTTTGTAACGAGGAGCTATTGACATTTTCCTTATTCTGTGGCCTATTATCATGTGTTGAACTTTGACAGTGTACCAAGGCCTTAATATTTGTTTTTTAATATTTTGATATCAACTTCGCTTCTTCATTTGCAAACCCTTTTGTTTATTTCCTTTGCATCCCATAATGAGTAGTAATCTATCAGCAATGAAAACTACTTCGCGAAAGAGACGACACAGTCATGAAAGGTTTGCACTGAAAGGTACGGCAGAAACAATATGCTTCGTTTTCTTTGTTGAAGTATATTACCATCTGATTTTTGTTTTCGTTATTGTGTAGAAAATGTTCCTACATTTTCTGCTTCTCCTTTTCCCAGGCAAGTTCTCTTTATCATTTTTTCTTGTGCAGCAAAATTATCAGTAAGAATAGCATGTGTGTTATTATTATTTAACGTTTTAATTTTATTTTGTATACTATTTAGCATTTCTCAAGTAACCAATGTGGGGAACGATTGCACATGCAGTAGACAGTGTATTCTTGATACTTCCGATGGTAATAAAAAAAATGTTCTTTTTTTATGTTTACATTATCTTTTATTTTCTTGGTTATTTAGCATCATAGTCGATCTTTTTTTTTTACCATGTTTGTTGCTTTTATTTTATGAACAGAGATTCCTTGGAGAAATACAAAAAAAAAAAAAACGAGTTGTTTCAATGAGTTATTAAGTAATTCCTCCCCTACAGAGTGTATACCAAATTTACTGTCAATTGGTATGACTAAGTTATTATTCTGCATTATATTCCTATCTTAATTTTATTATTCATATTCCTCATATACTTTGTCTCCGTGGTCTAATTGTTATTATTCATATTGTCAAGAAGATATTTCTGCTGCTTCTCCCTCCAATTTTGGAACGTAAGTTGTCTCCCTCAAATGTTAATTTACCAAAAACCAAAGTGAATAATCTTTACTCCTTGCAGTTATTAGACATCATCATACCAATTTACTTTTTGTTGTTTTCAACAAGCAGTCTTTCTGAAATTACCAATATGCATAGTGGTGGTAGCAGTTGTAGACACCCTCTTCGTGATATTTCTAATGGTCAGCAAACTTCTTCTTCAACTGTGTTTATGAAATTTGTTCCGTGACTTCCTGATATAAAATGTCATTTTTTTATTACTGACATGAAAATTGAACTTATGGTCTCAATTTTGTCTAGGGAATCCTTCTTCGTGCTCGAACTCACCCGTTGATAGATAAGAATTTTTCATTTTTTTTTGTAGAGCTACAAATTTGCAATTGCACATTACTGTAATTTAGTGTGACTGTCTGGACCGAGCAGGCTTAATGAAATAAACGACGTACGAACAAATTTAACTTTTCCCTCCCCAATTGCTGAAGTAGTTAATAATTCAAATCCACATCGAGGTAATCTTTAATGAAAAAATCCTTTTATTGTTTCGATATATCATGTTATAGAATAAGATGATAAAAATTTATTATGAATTATTATAATAATACTATAGTTCTTATCTTTTTTGTAGATAGCAAAAATGCTAGGATGAGACGCAAAGGAATCATTGCTCAGAGGAAGAATTCAAAGAAATTTACAAGCACACTCAATTCCATTAGTAGAATGGCTGATTTAACAGGTTAGTTTACCTGTGAGTTTAAACATTTAATACGTCATTACTACATGGATATGGATTTCAACGTTTGAGTTTTTTTCTAATGCAATGCTTAATAGGGTGTCCAATCTGTATTTTTTAATGTTTGAATAGAGATTAATGCTGAGGATGCAATCACCATGCGTTCAACTGTTACTGTGTTATCTAAAGAGAAATTCGTGTCAGGGAATGATAACTGCCCAAGTAGTACTTCAACTTATGTCTGTCAACAAAGTAAGATCAACGTATACTATTTCGCTCAATGTTTTTTAATGATGTTTGACAAGAATATTTTTTTTTTCTACCGTCCTATGTTATATTTTTAACCAAGCCGTGTTTGCTACAGACACCAATTCACCCGATCAGCCTGTGTTAGACATATCTTCTGTCAACGAAGGTCGTTGTATAAATTAATTTGATTATTTTTTATTCTGAATTATAATTTTCTTTGTAATATGACTTTTTGCTCTTTGAATATATGTAGATTATTGGGACGTTGGGGATCCCACTTTCATCTGCACGCATTGTGGAGCAAGTATGTGGTATGAAGAGAGACTTAAAAAAGACAGAAAGTCATGCACGCCTGAGTTCGGTTTGTGCTGCGGCAATGGAAAAGTTAAACTTCCTTCTTTAAAAATGGCTCCAGATACATTGCTTCAACTGCACAATAATGAAGATATAAGGAGCCGTCATTTTTTACGATATATTCGAACGTACAACATGATTTTTGCCTTCACCTCCTTCGGTGCAAAAGTTGATAGATCCGTAAATGAAGGTTCTGGACCTTACTGTTTTCGAGTTGGAGGACAGGTTCATCATTTAATGGGCAGCCTTATTCCGCCTGATAACACGTCTCCAAAATTTGCTCAACTTTATATCTACAATACCGAGAATGAAATTGACAATAGATTGGATTTTCTAAGGCATTGCTCTTTGTTTATTTTCGCATTTTTTGTGCATTGAAGTGTATTATCTGTGTTATTATAGTTAGTTTACTAACGATTACATGTTATTGGAAATGCAGTCCCACAAACAATGAAGACATCCTAGATCCCGATATTGTGAGATCTTTGAAGGAAATGCTAGATGAGCACAACAGAATTGCGCAATCTTTTCGGTATGCTAGAGACCGTTATAAGGAAGATGACTTCAATGGGGTGAAGTTGAGGCTTATTCGAAAGCGTGGTAGCGATGGAAGAGTTTATAATCTTCCCTCTGCATCTGAAGTTGCTGCTTTGATTGTAGGAGATATAGACAACGTCATGGGTGACAGAGACATCATTGTGGAGACACAAACCGGACTTTTGCAGCGCATTGATGTCAAGCATCCCCTATATCTTGGCTTACAATATCCTTTGTTATTTCCTTATGGAGAGGATGGTTATCGCGATGATGTCCAGCGTGCTTCCATTTCCAGTGGTAGGACAAACCCAAGATCAACGATTAGCATGAAAGAATTCTTTTCGTTTAGGCTTCAAATGAGATCAGGGGAGTCCCAAATTCTTCTTCACTCCAGAAAACTATTCCAGCAATTCCTGGTTGATGCTTATACTATGGTTGAGTATGACCGTCTTATTTTCATTCGCCATAATCAAAATCAACTAAGGGCAGAGTTGTACAAAAATATAATACATGCATCGGATAAAGGGGAGGATGCAGCTGTTAAAACTGGAAAGCGTATTATTCTTCCTTCTTCATTCACAGGCGGACCTAGATATATGGCTGAGAATTGTAAGGATGCTTTTGCAATCTGCCGTTGGGCTGGATATCCTCATCTTTTTATAACAATTACCTGCAATCCTAAGTGGCCAGAAATTACACGGTTTCTTAGGGCCAGAAACTTAAACGCTGAAGATCGACCTGATATTCTTTGCAGAGTTTTCAAGTTCAAGTTAGACCAATTGCTCCATGATTTAAAAAAAGAACATGTTCTTGGCAGAGTTAATGCATGTAAGTATATGGGCAAAATCAATTTTTACAACTTTACTGGAACCCACAAATGCTCTATATGTATTATTGTCTTCTAATCCAGCCTTTGATCGTTTATTGAACTGTAACAGATGTTTGTACAATTGAATTTCAAAAACGTGGACTCCCTCATGCTCATATTCTGTTGTTCTTGCACCCTTCTAACAAGCCCAACAGTGGACTTGATATTGATAGATTGATTTCAGCAGAGATTCCTAACAAGGAAACCCATCCTTCTCTCTTTCTTGCTGTCACAAGTTACATGATGCATGGTCCCTGTGGTGCTAACAATTACAAGTCACCTTGCATGAAGGAGGGAAAGTGTACAAAGAAATTTCCAAAGGGTTTTTGTTCCCGTACGATTATTGATGATGACGGATTCCCTCATTATAAGAGAAGAGATAATGGGAGGGTTGCGAAGAAAAATGGTGTTGAACTTGATAATCGTTTTGTTGTGCCTTATAATGCAAAACTCCTTTTAAAGTACCAGGCTCATATTAATGTGGAATATACCTGTCAGACCAGTGCTATTAAATATCTTTTTAAATACATTCATAAAGGAAATGATAGAGTTACTGCTGCTATACATCATTCAGATGATGAAATTAAAATGTTTTATGATTGTAGGTACTGAAATTAATCTCCATTAGCTTTTGAATTACTGTGCATGTATTACTTTTTATACTAGACTCCATTTAACATAATTCTTTATTTATGATAGGTATGTATCCGCATGTGAAGCTGCTTGGAGAATATTTGGATTTGAAATTCATTACAGAAACCCCCCTGTGATGAGATTGCCATTTCACTTACCCAATGAAAAGACCGTTGTTTTTCATGATACTGCATCAATATCTGAAGTAAAGACAAGGGAGGAGTTTAGACAATCAATTTTTGAGAGTTGGATGGATGCAAATAAAAAATTTCCAGAAGGTAGGCATCTTACTTATGCTGAATATCCAACTCATTTTGTTTATAATGCAAATAGTCAAGAATGGCATCCTAGAAAAAAAGGATTCTCAATTGGAAGAATAAATCGTTTTTCTACAAATAGTGGAGAAGATTCCTATCTTCGAATGCTTCTTAATTTTAAAAAGGGTTGCACAAGTTACGAGGACCTGAGAACTATCAATGGGGTGATGTTTCCAACATTTAAAGATGCTTGCTATTCTCTTGGACTTTTGGATGATGACAATGAATACATTGATGCAATTAAGGAGGCAAGTTCTTGGCAGTCAGCTTCTTATCTTAGACGTCTTTTTGCTCTGTTGTTGTTCGGTAACTCAATGAATAGACCTGAAAATGTTTGGGGGAAGTGTTGGCAATTTCTCTCTGACGATGTTCTTTATCGACATAGAACAACAGTAGGACATCCAGGTATTCATTATGAACATATCGTATGCATTATAATTTTTTTTATCATTATTTTTTTCTGTTGAATATACTGCTTTTTGTGGTAAAAATAATGTACCATGAGTCCTGTTAGAATTGTACTTTCAATTGTCATTTTTTCATTGTTTTCCACGTTTCTACAGATGCAAATCTTACTGAAGAACAAATAAAAAACACAACACTTGCTGAAATTGATAAAGTGATACAGAGTAATGGAAAATGCCTTTCTGATTACCCTTCAATGCCCTGCATCACTGGTGCATCGTTGCTTGATATGCACAATTGCTTAGTGCTTGATGAATTACTGTATGACAGATTGTTTTTGGTTGAAGAACATAAAAGACTAATGAGTTCCCTTACAGATGAGCAAAAAGTTGTCTATGACAAGATAATTTCAGCAGTTTCAGTGGGTACAGGGGGATTCTTTTTTCTATACGGCTTTGGTGGTACAGGAAAAACATTTATTTGGAATACATTGTCAGCATCCATTAGATCAAAAGGCGAAATTGTACTTAATGTTGCTTCTAGCGGGATTGCATCACTTTTGCTTCCTGGAGGCCGGACAACACACTCTAGATTTCGTATTCCAATTCAGATCACTGAGGATTCAACCTGTAATATACGGCAGGATTCTAATATTGCCGAATTGCTGGCGAAAACAAAGCTAATCATCTGGGATGAAGCTCCAATGGTACACAGATTTTGCTTTGAGGCTCTAGACAAAACACTTAGAGATGTTCTTAGATTTTCTGATTCAAGTTGTGTTGATAAACCATTTGGTGGGAAAGTTGTTGTTCTTAGGGGTGACTTTAGGAAAATCTTACCTGTTGTTCCTCATGGAAGCAGACAAGATATAGTCCATGCAACCATTAATTCTTCTTGTCTTTGGTCTCATTGTCATTTATTAACTTTGACCAAGAACATGTGGCTTAGTTCTGGAAGTGACATTCACAATTTAATGGAAATAAAGGAATTTTCTGATTGGCTTCTTAAAGTCGGGGATGGTGTTCTTGGAGATGATGTGGATGGAGAATCTATTATAACAATTCCAGATGAATTATTGATTAAAAAAATCACTGAATCCACTTTCAAATTTGATGGATTTTGTGTACCCTGATATCTTGGATCATATTTTAGAACCCACATTCTTTAAAGAACGTGCCATTCTGACTCCAAAATTGGCAGATGTTTCTATTTTAAATGAGAACTTAATGTCTTTGATTCCAGGTGACGAAAGAATATATTTAAGTTCAGATAATATTTTGAAGCAAGACGGTAATTCTTCCCTTGAGGATGATGAATTCTCACCTGAGATCTTAAATACCTTCTCCTGTTCTGGGCTTCCGGATCATAAATTAATTTTGAAGGTCAAAGTTCCAGTCATGCTATTAAGAAATATTGACCAATCAAGAGGTTTATGCAATGGAACAAGATTACTTATTACAAGATTAGGCAATCATGTGGTTGAGACAACTGTTCTTACAAGAAGCAATATAGGAGAAAATGTGTTAATCCCTAGAATGACAATGAGCTCCTCAAGTCATTCTTTTCCTGTAAATTTCCAAAGAAGACAATTTCCCCTCGTCGTTTCGTTTGCCATGACAATCAATAAGAGTCAAGGACAATCGCTTTCTCATGTTGGAATTTATCTACCCAGGCCAGTCTTTAGTCATGGGCAATTATATGTGGCACTATCCCGAGTAAAGAGCAAAAAGGGATTGAAGATTTTGATAGTTGATGATGATGGTTGTGTAACAAACAATACCTTTAACATAGTCTACAAAGAAGTATTTCAGAGATTACTGTGATTTATATTGCTTCAGTCGATTGGATATAACGTTGCTCTTTGGTACAGGTAAAATCTGCATTCCTTAAGTTATATTTTTTTCAAATGTTGATTAGCGTTGGATTTTGATTATTTTTATACTGTATTTTTAAAATATGATTCTGAAATTCGTAATTTATATTGCTTCAGTCGATTGGATATAACGTTGCTCTTTGATACAGGTAAAATCTGCATTCCTTAAGTTATATTTTTTTCAAATGTTGATTAGCGTTGGATTTTGATTATTTTTATACTGTATTTTTAAAATATGATTCTGAAATTCAAAAGCAAAAAACCACATTGAATAATACTTCTGGCAATTACCTGTTCAGTTCTTCTGTTCTTTATTCCCTAAATCATATGTTATGCTAACATATACTGTTTTTATTTCTTTTATAGTTAGCAGGCTGATGTCAGAGATATTTTGCTGGAACACCGAATTGTATCATGTTATTTGTGAATTATTAATTGTGAGCAGTTTTGACATTATGACATTTAAATTGTTTTTACATTGACATTATTCTATTTATCACTTTTGCAATTGGACGTGAAGGTTACTCGATACAATTAAACGTTTCATCCTACAAAATTTTATTTTACTTTTTTATTTTTCTGAATGCTACAGCCTTTTCAAGTTAAAAATTATAACAATACAATTATTTTTTATTATGATATTATTATTAAGAGTTTCATATCAAGATCAACGTGTGGATTTACCAGTAAGACGACACACCAACGACGGCGACAACGATTTTGTTCTTTTTCCCCCGAGCATCGCACGGGTAATTCACTAATAAAATATAAAATTAAATGCATGAAATCCATTTCAGTACCTCCGCAGTACTGAACATCCTCCTTGAATTTATAATTTTTCATAAATTATAACTCTCAATATAAAGTTTGTAACTTTTTTTCCATATCATAAAAATTACAAGCTCGTGAAGAAAACAAAATTATAAAGTCATTGAAGGTGGTAGGTTCTACGGTAGTGCTGAAGTGAGACCCCAAATGAAATCTTAACATTTGTTCCCAACACACTAAATAAGTAATTGAAAAATACTATTCTCATTTTACTTGAGGTAACTATCTCATATTATCTCACTTCAAAAATCTCATTCACTCTTTTTTTTTTATTCTTTAATTATGGATCTCATGTGATTTCTCTCTATAACATGAGAAAATTACTCTCATGTAAAATGAGAGTAACATTTTCCTAAGTAATTACATCAAATTCAAATGAAAATAGTATAATCCATACGAGACAATAACTTTCAAATCATTAGTTACGCTTTTCACGTATTAAATTTGATTTCACAAATGCACCTAATTTAACAGGATTAATATGCTCACCTCTGATGTGGAATTCAAATTGTGTTAGCCGAGGCGAATTAGCAAATTAATCCAAGGAACACAGCAACCAAAGTCATTAATATAAGCATATCACATTCTCAAGGGTAAGCATAAATTCAACCAAACATATCCTAATTAATTCCCAGAAAAAGGAACTCTTTCTACCATATAATACAGTAATTTGTCATTGTAATCGATATGCTCACATACAAGGGCAGCGCCAATGGAAAAAATAGCAGTATAAAAATGTTAAGTAATAAATATCATAATGAGAAAGGTTTTCTATATACATCGAATTGTTCGCAAGCTGTTAACTGTGGTTCCTGTTGAAATAAAAGAAAAGGGGAAGGAAAAACAATAAATAGCAGGAGTTAGTTCAATTATAAGAACCTTTCAATAGACCCAAATCTATAAAGAACAGTAATATGATCAGAAAAAACCATTTTAACCTGTCTCAATCCACCAACAGTGAGACTACCTCCGGTCAAAAGCATGGAGAGAAGAGAGGTTACTACGCCTCCACCCACAATACCACCACCATCATTGCCGGCATTTCTGATGGCAGTGCGCATTGCAGTAAGAATGCTGCCATACGTAGCCCCATGACCCCGCTCTATGGCTTGGATGAAGCAAAACGTCATGGCCCCAGTTGATGTAATCTTGGATAGTGCCTGTTTACAGTGATAGTGATCATATTCTCAGACAACAGGTTTCACAGGCATAGATTGAAACAGTCTCAGACAGATATCAATGTGAATTTTCCGAAACTTACAGATGTATCAGCTGAAGTTTGATCATCGTCGCATCCACTAAAGCAGATAGCTTCTCCACCATTTGATCCCTTCCATATACCTGACCTAGGGCGATGATCCTCCCATACATATTGTCCACTCCTATTGCAAAGAAGATAGAAACAGAGTAAAAACCAGGTATTAGAGAACGACATTTATTTCATGGAAAGAAGAAGACTACTGCATGTATTCAATCATAAAATAAAGCAAAAATCATATTTGAAAAACATTCAAGAGAAAAAAAAAAGGGCAAACCCTAGTGCACAAAGCTCCACAACTTGTGATGATAGGAGTGAGAGTTGATTGTATACAGTCTTACCTTTAAATGTTTACAAATAGACTATTTCCCAAAATTGAACCTGTGACCTTCCAGTCACAAAGAGCAACTTTACAATTTTTTTTCTCTGGAAAAAAAGAAGTACAAAATGCATATCTTCATCAAACTCTCCTCCCATCTTAAGACTCCAGTTTTTGAGGGAACAAACGCAAAGAAGAAAAAATAAAAACAATAAGCCTTATCCCAGTTGGTGGAGACAACTACATAGTTCAATGGACAGCATCAGTATCAAATGATTCAAATCTTATTGATTTGTTTTCTTCTCCCGTAACAAAACAACCTTAGCTGAGTTAGTCATTATTTACTCAAATATGTGACACTCCATCTTTCTTTGGTATACAATATTTCCTATTTTTTTATCTGAAATTATAAATCCACTCATCTACCTCCGTATTCTCTTACATGCTATACTTACTTTCTTCTCTTGTTGACACTTCATTGCCCAACATTCACTACCATAGAGCATTACTAGTGTTATATCTGCTCGGTAGAATTCTTCTTGAGTTTGGTAGACATTGGCAGTTTGCAATCACAAATTATGCCTGAAGCATATCTCCATTTCGTCTTACCTAGCTTGAATCCTATATGCAACATCCCCATCAATCTCCCAATCACTTTGCAATTATCAATTCTCAGCTCCAGATTATTGAAAATTTGTGCCGTTACTGAACTTGCATTTCAACTGGGATTGCATGATTGCATCATCCAAAAAAAGCATGCCTTGACACACTGACTCTAGGATGTGCAAATTGAGAAGGTATAGACTCAATCAACCCTTGGTCAAACCTATTATTATAGAAAAATCTTTTGTTAACATCCATGAGGGAACACGTTAATTGTTATCTATACTAGAAAAGAAGATAAGTATATTATTGAATTGTATAATATTTATACAAGAGTTCTCTATTTAAAGAGACTAAAAAACCTAATGGGCTAAGCCCAAATACACTTATAGAGTATTCTAACTATTACAAAATAATAATAAAATAATTCTAATATTTACAATACTCCCCCTCAAGCTGAGGAATGGATATTTATCATTCCCAGCTTGGTAGTAAATTCTTGAAATCTATCATTAGGAAGACCCTTAGTTAAGACATCAGCCAATTGACGACCAGAAGGAATATATGGAGTAGTGATAAGTCCACTGTCTAATTTCTCTTTAATGAAGTGGTGATCAATCTCAATATGTTTGGTTCGATCGTGTTGAATTGGATTGTGGGCTATACAGATAGCTGACTTGTTATCACAAAATAACTTCATAGATCCTTCATATCTCACCTTGAGATCATCGAGAATGATTTTCAGCCATAATAACTCACAGATACCTTGAGCCATAACTCGAAATTCTGCTTCTGCACTTGATCTAGCAACCACATTTTGTTTTTTACTTCTCCATGTTATAAGATTACCACAGAGAAACATACAATAGCCCGAAGTAGACCGTTGGTCAGTCACGGATCCAGCATAATTGGCGTCTGTATAAACTTCTAAGGATAGGTTTCCTCTTCTCTGGAACAATAGTCCTCTACCTGGTGTGCCTTTCAGATATTGGAGAATCCTGTCCACAGCTCGCAAGTGTTTCTCCTTCGGATCATGCATAAATTGACTAATAACACTAACTGCATAAGCTAGATCAGGTTTAGTATGAGCTAGATATATCAATCTTCCCATTATTCGTTGATATTGTTCTTTGTCAACTGGAGAGCTCTCATTTGCACTTCCTAGTCTGTGATTATGCTCAATCGGAGTACTGGAAGGTTTATACCCAAGTTTTCCTGCTTTTTTAACGAGGTCAAGAACTTACTTCCTTTGACAAATAAATATCCCTTACTTTGAATGAGCAACTTCTATCCCAAGAAAATATCTCAGTTTTCCAAGATTTTTAACTTCAAATTCAGCAGTCAGTCTTTTTTTCAGAGCATATTTCTCACCTATATCATTCCCTGTTACAATAATGTTATCAACATAAACTAGAAAGATAGTGGTCTTACCTTCCTGAGAATGTTTAAAGAAAAGTGTATGATCCCCTTGGCTTTGCTTGTATCCCAATGAAAGCATAACTTCGGTAAATCTTCCAAACCAAGCACGCGGGGATTGCTTCATGTCATACAATGCCTTCTTTAACCTGCAAACTTTATTATCTCCATTTGTAGAGTTAAATCCTGGCGGAATCTCCATATAAACCTTCTCTTCTAATTCACCATTGAGGAAGACATTTTTCACATCAAATTGATTCAAATCCCAACTAAAATGAGCAGCGAGGGACAATAGAACTCTTACAGTGTTCATTTTGGCCACTGGAGCAAATGTTTCTTCGTAATCAATGCCATAGGTCTGTGTGTATCCCTTGGCTACCAATCGAGCTTTATACCTCTCAAGAGTCCCATCAGAATTATACTTCGGAGTATACACCCATCTGCACCCTACTGTCCTTTTTCCATTTGACCTGCCAACAACTTCCCATGTATTATTCATCTCCAATGCATTCATCTCCTCATGCTTGGCTTGAACCCAATTATCATCCTTTAATGCTTCATGTACTAATTTCGGGATTGAAATGGAGTCAAGTGTTGTAATAAAACTTCTATGCTGCGTAGAGAGATTCTTAGAAGAAACAAAATGAGAAATAGGGTGTTGGGTACAAGACTTTTTACCTTTCCTTACTGCAATGGGTAAGTCATCAGAATTAATATCAGGCTCAGGAATAAAAGAAGTAGTGTGTTCAGTACTTATCAGCGATTCAGGCGATTGCAATTGCTAGTGGGGCAGTGTGGGTTGTTTCTTCCTTTGGTACAATAGTTCGGGTGTCCCATCTTTGCGTACTTTCTGTCTATCAACAGGAGGCATGTCACATGAGGAATCAGATGAATTTTTAGCCTCAACAATTAAGTCTTCCTTCTCATTGTCATGTAGTGTAACTACTGGAGTAGAAGATGTAGGTAACAGAAAGGGAGACTCAGACTCGAAGAAAATGGATGAAGCTTCTATACTATTCTCCCCCTGAAGCTGAGTGTGTAGAAAGTAAGACTCAAAATCATGGAAGCTAACATCCATAAAGACAAATAATTTATGACTTGGAGGGTGGTAACATTTGTATCCTTTCTTGTTGGGAGCATAACCAAGGAAGACACACTTAAGGGCTCTAGGATCAAATTTACTCCGATGTTGTTCATTGATATGGATGAAGGCAACACATCCAAAGATACGAGACTAGAGACTTTGCATAATTGGAACAGAAGGAAAAAAATAGGTCATGAGATCAACAGGACTTAAATGGCCAAGGACTCTGGAAGGCAGGAGGTTGATCAAATAAGCTGCAGTTAATAAGGCTTCTCCTAGGTAAGAGTTGGGTGCATATGTCTGAAACAATAATACTCTGGTGACTTCAAGCAAATGTCGATTTTTTCTTTCAGCAACCCCATTTTATTGAGGGGTATCCACACATGTGAGCTCATGAATCATATCCTTATCTGAAACGAATTGTGACAGACGCTGGTTGACATACTCCGTACCATTGTCAGATCTTAATCACTTAATACTTTTACCAAACTGTGTCTCGATCATTTGATAAAATCAAATAAACAATTCTGGTACTTCTGACTTGTCTTTACTTGAAAAGGATGAATGTATTGTATATTGTGTATAATGTTGTACAAGAGTCCTCTATTTAAAGAGGTTAAATGACCTAATGGGCTAAGCCCAAATAACCTTCTAGAATAATAAACTAATAATAATAAAACTAATATTATTTCTAACACTCCCCCTCAAGCTGGTGCGTATATATCATAAGCACCCAGCTTGTTACATATATGATCTATTCGGGGACCTCCAAGAGCCTTGGTGAAAACATCTGCAAGTTGATCACTGGAATTGACAAATGCTGTCTCGATCTCGCCTGACTGAATTTTCTCTCTAACAAAGTGACAGTCAATTTCTATATGTTTAGTCCTCTCATGAAAGACTGGGTTAGAGGATATGTGCAATGCGGCTTGATTGTCACAAATGAGTTTCATGGGCCGTTGTTCACAGAGATGTAATTCCTTAAGCAATTGCTTTAGCCAGATGAGCTCACAGGTCGCATTTCCCATGGCCCGATATTCTGCCTCTGCACTTGATCTGGCAACCACAGTTTGCTTCTTACTCTTCCAAGAGATCAAATTTCCTCCGAGGAGAACACAATACCCGGAGGTGGATCGTCTGTCTGAAGGAGAACCTGCCCAGTCAGCATCTGAATAGCTAGACACTTCTGCATTCCCCTTATTAGTGTATAATAAACCTCTTCCTGGTGCCTTTTTGATAAATCGAAGAATCCTGATAACTGCATCCCAATGAGAGTCACAAGGAGAGTCAAGGAATTGACTTGCCACACTAACTGAAAAAGAGATGTCTGGTCTTGTCACAGTAAGATAGTTCAACTTTCCAACTAGTCGGCGGTAACGACCAGGGTCTGCCAATGGCTCCCCCTGTCCAGGCAATAACTTAATATTAGGATCCATAGGTGTATCAATGGGTTTACATCCCAACATACCAGTCTCATCTAAGATATCCAGTGCATACTTCCTCTGACAAATAGAAATGCCCTTCCTAGACTGTGCTACTTCGATTCCTAAGAAATATCGAAGTCTGCCAAGATCTTTGGTCTGAAACTGATTGAATAAGTACTTCTTTAACTGATCAATCCCAGCTTGATCGCTGCCAGTAATAATGATGTCATCAACATAGACCAGGAGATAGATGCACTGGCCAGAAGAGCTATGCCGATAGAAGACAGAATGATCCGCTTGACTTCGGGTTAAACCGAAGGATTGAACAGCAGAACTGAAGCGACTAAACCAGGCCCGAGGAGACTGCTTCAAGCCATATAAAGATTTACGAAGCTTGCATACCATGCCAGAACTCCCCCCCTGAGCAACAAAACCTGGTGGTTCCTCCATATATACTTCCTCTTGCAAGTCACCATGTAAGAAAGCATTTTTGATATCAAGTTGTAGAAGAGGCCATTGATAAAAGGCAGCAAGTGCAAGATATAGGCGAACAGATGCCATCTTGGCAACAGGAGAAAAAGTATCCCCATAGTCAAGACCAAATATCTGAGTGTATCCCTTGGCCACCAAACGAGCTTTGAGGCGATCAATAGTGCCATCAGGACCAATTTTGACAGTGAATACCCATCGACAACCGACTTTCCAGGAGTAACATGAACAAGATCCCATGTGCCATTGGAGTGAAGTGCTTGCATTTCATCAATCATTGTTTGACGCCAACCCGGATGAGAGAGTGTTTCACCTGTGGTTTTAGGAATAGAAATAGACGAAATACTAGAAACAAAAGTAAAATGTGGTGAAGAAAGTCTATCATAACTCAAGAAACTATAAAGTGGATGAGGGTTACGAGTGGATTGAATACCTTTGCGAAGGGCAATGGAAGTAGTCTCTGATGGAGGATCCGGAGGGGAAGAGTCGACAGCAGCAGGCGGTGAGTCAGTAAGGGTCAAATCTGCTGGAGGCGCAGGCTGACGACGCTGATAGGTGAGAAAAGGACTGTCCTCAAGGATGGAGGCAAGGGGTTGCTCCCCCGGGATAGAGTCTCCTGCAACTGGTAAAGACAAATCAAGACAAGGAACATGAAGAACTTGATCAACTTGTGTTATCTGAGATGGGATAGAATGAAATGGTTGTTGATCAAGGAAAGTGACATCATCCGAGACAATATAACGCTTGAGATCAGGAGAGTAGCAACGATACGCTTTTTGAAAACGAGTATATCCAAGGAAAATACACTTGAAGGCTTTGGATGTTAATTTATCTTTTCCTAGAATAAGATCATGAACAAAGCAGGTACATCCAAATACATGTGGAGGTAGAGGATAGGAAGGTGCTCCTGAAAATAAAACACTATGAGGAACTTCGTTATTGAGTATGGAAGAGGGCATGCGATTGATGAGAAAGCAAGAGGTGAGTATAGCATCTGCCCAAAAACGAAGTGGAACATTCATATGAATTAGTAGGGTACGAGCAGTTTCAACCAGATGTCGATTCTTACGTTCGGCCACTCCATTTTGTTATGGAGTGTGTGGACAAGTGGTCTGGTGTAACGTCCCACGTTTCTCCAAAAAATTAGAAAACTCAAAAGACACATATTCTTTTGCATTATCACTGCGCAAAATTTGAATAGAAGCACCAAATTGAGTATTTATCTCAGCACAATTTTTGATAAATTGAAAATAATTCAGAACGTTTTTTCATTAAATAAACCCAAGTGCAACGAGAGAAATCATCAATAAAGGTGACAAAATACTGAAAACCCAAAACAGTTCGACTCGGACCCCAAATATCAGAATGAACAATAGAAAAAGGAGCATAAGCTCTTTAATCGACCCTATTAGCAAAAGAGGAGCGAGTGTGTTTTCCTTGCTGACAAGAATGACAGTTTAAAGACTTAAGATTGGATAAAAAGGGAACCATATGCTGAAGCTTGGAGAGGTTTGGATGACCCAGGCGGCTGTGAATTAGCTCAGGAGACTCTGAGAGAACAGGCTACTGGAGACGGTGGTGCAATCAGATAGTAGAGACCTCGTGACTCAACGCCTGCTCCAATCGTCTTCCCCGTACCCGAATCCTGCATAGAAAAGGATTGTTTAGAGAAGGTAATAGTACATGAAAGAGAATGAATCAACTGGCTAACAGAGATTAAATTAAAAGGAATGCCAGGTATATAATAAACAGAACTCAAAGTTAAAAGGGGAGTTGGGTTGGCTTCCCCAATTCCACGAGCAGGAGCCTTAGTGCCATCAATAAGAGTGACAGGGGGTAGGTTATTAAAATAAGAAAGTGAAGTGAAGAGATCTTTATTACCACAAAAATGATGAGTAGCACCTGAGTCTATTATCCAGGGTCCAAGAGATGATTGATAAAAACAAGCAACATGATTACCAGTGTCTTGAGTAGGATGCTGAGAAGAAACCTTCTTGAGAAGTGCCTCGTAGTCGGCACTTGAAAGAGTTACTAATCCAGTACAAGGTGGCGTAGCATCAGTTTGAGCAAAGTTGGAAGTCAGTGGCTTCAAATGAGGGTACTTCCTATAGCAGCATTCTTCAAAATGCCCAAGATTCTGGCAATAATTGCAACGAGGCCTCTGTCTGCGGCCACGTCTGTGACCGCGTCCACTTTTACAAATGGAATCACTGGCCCGAGAAAAGATTGGAGATGGGGTAGTACCGGAGATGATGCCAGTCGTGTTTTTGGACGCATTATTTGAGCCCTCCATCACAAAATAAAAGGAGATGACTAGAAAATAGCAAAGAACTACAAGAAAGCAAGAAATCGCGCAAAAACGTTGCACAAAAGTGTCCAAACAGTGGGTTTTTCACTGATATCTTTCAAACGGATGAGACCCACAACGAACGGAGACCAGATCTGGAAAGAGGGTGAGGAGGCGAGCAAGATGGTGGTGGTCCGGCCTGGAACGGTGGCCGAACGGTGGCTCACGCGCCGGAACAGTGGTTCGGCCGCCGGAGACTTCCACTGGCGCGTGGATGCTCCGATCAACACGCGACTTGGACAAACAGGGTCGCCTCCCTGAGCCGTTCCCGATCGCATGGTGGTTGGTCGGAAAAGTCGCCGGAAAAGCAGTCTGACGGCGGTGAACAGTGGCGGACGGTGGTTTTGTGGCGGTTTCCGGCGATGAACGGAGGCTGACGATGTTTTTCCTGATGATAAGAGGCTGAGGACAAAAAAAAAAAAAATTGTGACTAAATAAGGGTTAGGTGTGAAAGGATGGTTGCCGGTATGATGCACGGCACGATATGCGGAAGCAGGATTCCTAGAACACAAGCTCTGATACCAACTTGAAAAGGATGAATGTATTGTATATTGTGTATAATGCTGTACAAGAGTCCTCTATTTAAAGAGGTTAAATGACCTAATGGGCTAAGCCCAAATAACCTTCTAGAATAATAAACTAATAATAATAAAACTAATATTATTTCTAACATCTTTCATCAAGAATATCCATGTTACCTGAGTGCAATCATCAATAAAAGAAACAAACCACCTAGCACCTGAAATATTATGTACTATAGAAGGGCCCCAAACATCCGAATGGATAAGAGTAAAGGGCTCAATACTCTTTATTGAACTTGAAGTAAAGGGCACACAGTGGTGTTTCGCAAGCTTACAAACATCACAATGGAAGTAGTCAATTGACTGATCCTTAAACAAAGAAGGAAACATTGACTTCAATAAGCCAAATGACGAGTGCCCCAGGTGTTTGTGATGAAGCCAAATCTGTGAGAATGAAGTAGATGGGTGATGACTCATCAATAATTGATTCCCGATATCCCTTGTAGCATGCTCTGGAATGAGATAGTACCACCCACCCTACTCCTTAGCAACTCCAACCGTCCTCCCCGTGATGATATCTTGAATAACACAATGGGTAGGAAAAAAGATGACAGCACAATTCATGTTAGTTGTATGCTTATAAGTGGAGATAAGATTGGTGGAGAGCTGAGGAACATAAACAACATTTTTTAAAAATAAGGAAGGTTGAATTTGAATGTTACCAGAACCCACAACTGATTTGTGAGATCCATCAGCTACAACTATAGTACGGATACCACTAGTAAAGGGTGATATGAAAGAAAAGAATCAACTAGACAGGTCATATGATCAGTTGCACCAGAATCCATAATCCATGAATTTTTGAAATCAGTGCAAGATGTAAGAAGAGATGTAGGGTGTGTGATCTTACCAAACATAGTCGATCAGAACAGTGAAATAAAATAAATTTCTCTTCCGTTTTTTTTTTTATGAACAATACTTGTGAACAATACCGATGAACAGTGCCGATGAACAGTACCGGTGAACAGTGCGCGTGAACAATGTTGAGTGAAAAAGAAACCTTCGTAGAATGATAGATCTGAGAAAACGGAGTGAAACAGGAATCCTTACAGTCCAAAAGGTCCCCAGAATTTTTTTTTTGGCGGCGAGGGGCAAATAGGGTTTGGTTTTTATAGGTGGTGATTTGCGGAAGTAGAGCCCTCAGAATCAAGAGCTCTGATACCAACTAGAAAAGAAGATTTGTATATTATTGAATTGTATAATATTTATACAAGAATTCTCTATTTAAAGAGACTAAAAAATCTAATGGGCTAAGCCTAAATACACTTATAGAATATTCTTACTATTACAAAATAATAATAAAATAATTCTAATATTTACAATATCTATCATCAGATATATTCTTTATTGCTCAAAAGCTTTTCCATTAGTGGAGTCGTGGTGCCTCATCATAGGCTTTTCTAGATCAAGGAATACAAGTTTAGGTCTATTCATTTCATATCTTTCCATCAAACCCTGCAATAGGAATATAGCCTCCATGGTCGACCTCCCTGGCATAAAACAAAACTAGTTCTCTGATATACAAATCTCTCATCTTAATCTACTCCAATTACTCTTTCCCACAACAGTTCACAGTGCAACTCATGAGCTTATTTTCTCTATAGCTTGCCATGATTTTCCGTTCTTCCTTTATTCTTGCAAATATTTATCGAAGTGCTCCTCTCCTCTTCCACTCATCTAGCATTTCCTTACACCTTGTTTTCTCATTAGAGAAACAAAATAGTGAAAACTACAAGACCTCACGCTTAATTTGACATAAACAAACTTGATATTGAACTTAAAAAATGAAAAAGATGAATTGCTAAATAAAACTAATGTTATCAACTGGTTCCAAATTTGGATATTGATCAATCACGTGCACAATTATTAAAGACTTGAGGTCACTATTTTTTAGCAGAATATACAAGTATATGTTTTCCTTTAGATAAAGTGTTAATGCAAAGCTGCAAATTGTTTATCGAACATCACAATGCCAAAGTCAACAAAGCCAAAAATTCATAATAGTAAACCACGCAATCTTTTAGAAGGTAACCTGTTCATTCTGCAAAGATATGGCAAATCTAGAACAGTGCCACTATGGCAGGCATCAATTAGTGCGTGCAGCCTAACCCCGTGAGGAAGAGGCCTGACAATTGCTGCATTGATCTCATCATCTACAATCATACCCTGTGTTTCAAAATCAAGGGGACATAGAGTCTCATCAAATCCATCAGCTTCATCACCACTATAGTTCCTTTGCTGTGATCCATGACCAGAATAATGAAAAACCAGGGAGTCTCCTGGTTGACATCCTTGTACAAGCCAAAACATTGCCATCCTGATGTTTTGCTTGTTTGGAAATTTGGGGCCATAAGGATCTTCTTCTTCTGCATTTTGAAATTTAAATGATGATATTTAATATAAGATTTATACAAAAAAAATGTAGCACTGGAAAAAGGTCTGCCAAATGTTGAGACAAAGTCATAAATATGCAATGTATGTCAACTCTTAATATATGTACTAATACAAGAATGAACTTCAAAATATTTATGAGTTATGTTAGAATCTTTTTATTTGATTGTATTTATGATGATTCCTAATTCTTAGGTTTGATTAGCCTGTAAGCTACTAATTTTCTCCTTGGCTGTTTCTTGATTGATTGTAATCACACAATATGAGATCAGTGAGATGCCTAGACACACAATTTCTCTCAAACTTTCTGTAACCCTAGACACAATATGTGAGGTTATCGCATTCGATGAATTTGGATAGGTATGCATCTTGCTATGTATGATTGCTTGCCAAGAAATACGTCTTTCAAGTGATGTCTCTTACTTCTTCGCCATGAAAAATTCCAACCAAGCTCTTGTAGCTGAATGTCATTCTAGCCGTCTTAGCAGGTTATCTTTTTAGTAATGCTCATTTTGCATATTAGTTCTCCAGCCATAGTTTAGCGTTATTCAGCAAGCCCCATTGTGCTGAGTTATCTTCCAGCTATGGTCTAGGAAGCCCAAATTACATTTTTAATTTATTTTCTTTAACCGTGCTCATTTGTGAGAAGATGAGAACTTAGTAAGCTTCAACTTCAGTGAGAGTGTTATAATATTATCATTTATGTTTATCATTTAGTCAACTGTATTCATAATTATTGAGATTGGTAGTTCATGATTAGAGTGTAATTTCCTGTTGATTAGCTTTGAATTAGCTCTTTGATTGACTATAATCTGATGGGCTATGGGCCTCAAAGTTATTAAATTAGTTATTTTGTTATGGAAACTATTCTAGAATATTCCTAAAATATAGGATAAAAGGGAGGCAGTGTGTGTAGTGTGGGTATGCATTTTGTTAGAAATAATATTAATTTATTATTACCAATAGTCTAGATTGTGGGCTTGGCCCATTAGGTCATCCCATTAGGTCTTTTAGTCTCTATAAATAGAGAGCCTCCTTGTACAGACTCATATACTTGAATATACAATATATTTCAGATTCAATTTGGTATCAGAGCTCTCGATCTGAGGGCTCTGCTTCCGCATATATATCTTTCTCTTTCTTTTTACTGCCGTGCATCATACCGGCAACCATCCTTTCACACCTAACCCTTATTTAGTCACAAATTTCTTGTCCTCAACCACGTATCATCAGGAAAAAGATCGTCAGCCTCCGTTCATCGCCGGAAACCGCCACAAAACCACCGTCCGCCACTGTTCACCGCCGTCAGACTGCTTTTCCGGCGACTTTTCCGACCAACCACCACGCGATCAGGAGCGGCTCAGGGAGGCGACCCTGTTTGTCCAAGCCGCGTGTTGATCGGAGCATCCACGCGCCGCCACGCGCCGGTGGAAGTCTCCGGCGGCCGAGCCACTGTTCCGGCGCGTGAGCCACCGTCCGGCCACCGTTCCAGGCCGGACCACCACCATCTTGCTCGCCTCCTCACCCTCTTTCCAGATCTGGTCTCCGTTCGTTGTGGGTCCCATCCGTTTGAAAGATATCAGTGAAAAACCCGTTGTTTGGACACTTTTGTGCAACGTTTTTGCGCGATTTCTTGCTTTCTTATAGTTCTTTGCTATTTTCTGGTCATCTCCTTTTATTTTGTGATGGAGGGCTCAAATAATGCGTCCAAAAACACGACTGGCATCATCTCCGGTACTACCCCATCTCCATTCTTTTCTCGGGCAAGTGATTCCAATTGGAACAGTGGACGCAGTCGCAGACGTGGCCGCAGACAGAGGCCTCGTTGCAATTATTGCCAGAATCTTGGGCATTTTGAAGAACGCTGCTATAGGAAGTACCCTCATTTGAAGCCACCGACTGCCAACTTTGCTCGATGTTACGCCACCTTCAACTGGATTAGTAACTCTTTCAAGTGTCGACTATGAGGCACTTCTCAAGAAGGTTTCTTCTCAGCATCCTACTCAAGACACTGGTAATCATGTTGCTTGTTTTTATCAATCATCTCTTGGACCCTGGATAATAGACTCAGGTGCTACTCATCATCTTTGTGGTAATAAAGATCTCTTCACTTCACTTTCTTATTCTAATAACCTACCCCCTGTCAATCTTGCTGATGGCACTAAGGCTCCTGCTCGTGGAATTGGGGAAGCCAACCCAACTCCTCTTTTAACTTTGAGTTCTGTTTATTATATTCCTGGCATTCCTTTTAATTTAATCTCTGTTAGCCAGTTGATTCATTCTCATTCATGTACTATTACCTTCTCTAAACAATCCTTTTCTATGCAGGATTCGGGTACGGGGAAGACGATTGGAGCAGGCGTTGAGTCACGAGGTCTCTACTATCTGATTGCACCACCTTCTCCAGTAGCCTGTTCTCTCACAGAGTCTCCTGAGCTAATTCACAGCCGTCTGGGTCATCCAAACCTCTCCAAGCTTCAACATATGGTTCCCTTTTTATCCAATCTTAAGTCTTTAAACTGTCATTCTTGTCAGCAAGGAAAACACACTCGCTCCTCCTTTGCTAATAGAGTCAATAAAAGAGCTGATGCTCCTTTTTCTATTGTTCATTCTGATATTTGGGGTCCGAGTCGAACAACGTCTGTTTTGGGTTTTCAGTATTTTGTCACCTTTATTGATGATTTCTCCTGTTGCACTTGGGTTTATTTAATGAAAAATCGTTCTGAGTTATTTTCAATTTATCAAAAGTTTTGTGCAAAAATAAAAACTCAATTTGGTGCTTCTATTCAAATCTTGCGCAGTGATAATGCAAAAGAGTACGTGTCTCTTGAATTTTCTAAATTTCTGGATACACAAGGGACGATACACCAGACTACCTGTCCCCACACTCCACAACAAAATGGAGTCGCTGAACGTAAAAATAGACATCTAGTTGAAACTGCACGTACCCTTCTCATTCATATGAACGTCCCACTCCGTTTTTGGGCAGATGCTATTATCACCTCATGTTTCCTTATCAACCGCATGCCTTCTTCTGTGCTAAATAATGATGTTCCCCACAGTATTTTGTTTTCCGGAGCACCTTCTTATCCTCTGCCTTTACATATTTTTGGTTGTACTTGTTTTGTTCATGATCTTACTCCAGGTAAAGACAAGTTGACATCCAAGGCCTTCAAATGTATTTTCCTTGGGTATACACGTTTTCAAAAAGGGTATCGTTGCTATTCTCCTGATCTCAAGCGTTATATCGTTTCTGCTGATGTCACTTTCCTTGATCAGCAGCCTTTTCACTCTACTCCGTCTCCAGTGTCCCAAGTTGATCAGGTCCTTCCTGTTCCTTTTCTTGATTTGTCTTTACCAGCTGCAGGTGACCCTATTCCAGAGGAGCAACCAATTACCTCCATACCTGCATATCGTCCTCTCCTCATATACCAGCGTCGTCAGCCTGCACCTCCTCCGACTTTGCCTCTTGATGACTCATCGCCCCTTCCCGTCGGCTCTTCTCCTCCGGATCCTCCATCAGAGACTCCTCCCATTGCCCTTCGGAAAGGTATTCGATCCACTCGAAATCCTCATCCCCTTTATTCTTTCTTGAGTTATGACAGACTTTCTTCGCAACATTTTACTTTTGTTTCTAGTATCTCTTCTGTTTCCATCCCTAAAACCACAGGTGAAGCACTATCTCATCCAGGGTGGCGCCAGGCGATGCTTGATGAAGTGCAGGCACTTCACTCCAATGGCACTTGGGATCTTGTTCGTGCTCCTCCCGGGAAGTCTGTTGTTGGTTGTCGATGGGTGTTCACAGTTAAAGTTGGTCCTGATGGCACTGTTGATCGCCTTAAAGCTCGCTTAGTGGCCAAGGGATACACACAGATCTTTGGTCTTGATTATGGGGATACCTTTTCTCCTGTTGCTAAGATGGCTTCTGTTCGCCTGTTTCTTGCCCTTGCCGCCATTCATCACTGGCCCCTTCTCCAACTTGATATTAAGAATGCTTTTCTACATGGTGACTTGCAGGAGGAAGTTTATATGGAGCAACCACCAGGTTTTGTTGCTCAGGGGGAGAGTTCTGGAATGATATGTAAACTTCAAAAATCTTTATATGGCCTGAAGCAATCTCCTCGGGCCTGGTTTAGCCGCTTTAGTTCAGTTGTTGAATCCTTTGGATTAATCAGAAGCAAAGCCGATCATTCTATCTTTTACCGGCATAACTCTTCTAGCCAGTGCATTTATCTCCTGGTCTATGTTGATGACATTATCATTACAGGCAGTGATCAGACCGGGATTGATCAGTTGAAAAAGCATTTATTCAATCAATTTCAGACCAAAGATCTTGGCAGACCTCGATATTTCTTGGGGATCGAAGTTGCACAGTCTAGGCGGGGCATTTCCATCTGTCAGAGGAAGTATGCACTGGATATCCTAGATGAGACTGGCATGTTAGGTTGTAAACCCATTGATACACCTATGGACCCCAATGTTAAGTTATTACCAGGACAGGGGGAGCCACTGCCAGATCCTAGTCGCTACCGCCGACTAGTTGGAAAATTGAATTATCTTACTGTGACAAGGCCAGATATCTCCTTCGCAGTGAGTGTTGCAAGTCAATTTCTTGATTCTCCTTGTGACTCCCATTGGGATGCAGTTATTAGAATTCTCCGATATATTAAAAAGGCGCCAGGAAGAGGTTTATTATATACAAATAAAGGGAGTTCAGAGATCTCTAGTTATTCAGATGCTGACTGGGCAGGTTCTCCTTCAGATAGACGATCCACCTCAGGGTATTGTGTTCTCTTCGGAGGAAATTTGATCTCTTGGAAGAGTAAGAAGCAAACTGTGGTCCCAGATCCAGTGCGGAGGCAGAATATCGGGCAATGGCAAATGCAACCTGTGAGCTCATCTGGCTGAGTCAATTGCTGAAGGAACTCCATCTCTGTGAACAAAGGCCTATGAAGCTCATTTGTGACAACCAAGCCGCTTTGCATATATCCTATAACCCAGTCTTTCATGAGAGGACCAAGCATATAGAAATTGACTGCCATTTTGTTAGAGAAAAGATCCAGTCAAGGGAGATCGAGACAGCATTTGTCAATTCCAATGATCAACTTGCGGATGTATTCACTAAAGCTCTTAGAGGTCCCCGAATAGATCATATTTGTAACAAGCTGGGAGCTTTTGATATATACGCACCAGCTTGAGGGGGAGTGTTAGAAATAATATTAATTTATTATTACCAATAGTCTAGATTGTGGGCTTGGCCCATTAGGTCATCCCATTAGGTCTTTTAGTCTCTATAAATAGAGAGCCTCCTTGTACAGACTCATATACTTGAATAAACAATATATTTCAGATTCAATTCATTTTATTTAGAATATTTGGAGTGGGGTTTTGGGAAATGATCTCTTGGGATCTCTTTGGCCTAGGTATATTGGCTTGAGAGTGAATGAGGTCTTTTGGTGTTTAATTTCTGCATTTTATCTTGAATTAGAGTTTGTAATCTCTTGATTTAGTAAATACATAGTTATAATTTTCTGGGTTCCATCAATTTGGTATCAAAGCACTACAATCCTGGGAGTGCTCTTTGATCCACAGATGTGAAAAAAAAATAAAAAAAAAATAAAAAAAAATTGAGCAACAAATCCAGATCTGATACAATGGTTCCAACATTTTATGGAGAAGGAGACGACGCTCAGGGATGGCAAATTGCTATGGAACAACATTTTCAAGAAAAACAAATAAACGAAGATGAACAATTGGCAGAAACCCTGAGTGGGCTTAAAGGATGTGCGTTCTACTAGTCTAGGCTTTGGAATCTTAACAATCCTAACGCAAAATTGTGAGATTTTACCAAAGCATTTATAAGTAAATATCTACCGGAGATTTGTGTGGTAGACAAAGAAGAACGACACGAAGATGAAGAACCAGATCGTGAAACAGAAAAACAAATCAACAAAGAAGATAAGGAAACAGTGACCTGCAAAAAAAAGGTAGAGGCTAATGAAGAACAACAACAACAAGACGATGCAGAAGAAGAAAAGCATGGACAGAGAATCGAAGAAGCAGAGAAAAAAGAAAAAGAAATTGAAGAAGAAGAAAAAGTAGTGAGCTAAGAAGACGACGCAAAAGGGGAAGATGAAGAAGATGCAGATGAGGAGATGACACATGCAGTTCTTCTGACAGACTCGAAGGAAGACACTCGTGCAGAGGTTCGTCTTCATTTTTCTTTTGAATGTGGACGGACGATGACCCTTTTGTAGAGATTAGACGAGAGGGAGATGGTGAAGAAACGGGTCGGGTTTGTAGTTGGACGGGCCAATAATGGGTCAGATTATGAAAGGGCAAGTCACACCAGAACAACCTTATCCAATCGGGCCTTTAGTAACATTGAAGGGCGGCCCAATGTTGGGAATAATGAGGTCAGATATGGGCAAGGTAATGGGCCTGAATCAGGACAATTTAAGAGGGTTGCACTCACGGCCCATTCAAATAATTCAAACTGTGAAGGAATTGGGGGAGGGGGTGCTGGTTTGCAATTAGGGCCAAATACTTATCACTGTGAGCCCAATTCTAAGGGTAATACTCAAACTAATGGGGTTCAGCAGCTACCCAAGGTGAGTGGGGAAAGCCAAGGTTCGATACAAGGGAGTTCAGCGACCAACAACAATGACCGATGCAGTGGGAGATACCGACGATTAATGGCGGAGGAATGGGCAGAAGATGAAATCGAATTTGGGGAAGTGGGTAACGTTGTTGATGAGCAGTCCATTCATCTAAGCTTGTTCAACATGGTGGGCCATAAGTCTAGTTGTTCCTTCAAACTTTGGAGAGAGATTCATGGACGAAGAGGGGTGACCTTGATAGCTACAGGTGCTGTGCATATTCTGAAAGCCAGGACAGCAAGTGAGGCAATAGAGGAAGTGTATCAGGGACAAGCAGAGGACCCAATCACATTTCAGACTAAATTCCAGCCAACTCTTGTTTGCGCCATGTATGGAAGTGAAACTGATTTGAGGGTAATCAATTGAGAATATACTAAAAGGGAGGTTCAAGAAACGAAAACGTTACAGTTGCTAATTGGGACAATATGCTTCAAGCAGTGGGATCCTAGTGGATGTTTACTCAAATCACCTACTCTCTTCCTCACCTTGAGGACAAGGTGAATTTTAAAAGGGGAGTATTGATGGGCTATGGGCCTAAAAGTTATTGAATTAATTATTTTGTTATGAAAACTATTCTAGAATATTCCTAAAATATAGGATAAAAGGTAGGCAGTGTGTGTAGTGTGGGTATGCATTTTATTCAGAATATTTGGAATGGGGTTTTGGGAAAGGATCTCTTGAGATCTCTTTGGCCTAGGTATATTGGCTTGAGAGTGAGGGAGGTCTTTTGGTGTTTAATTTCTGCATTTTATCTTGAATTAGTGTTTGTAATCTCTTGATTTAGTAAATACATAGTTATAATTTTCTGGGTTCCATCATAATCACACTATAAATAAGAGATCAATGTGCTTCCCAGCACACTATATCTCTCATACACTGTTTCAACAAGTTACTCATCAAAAGTTCCTGGAAGTGTATACGAATAACAGGACGCAAGGAGAATGAAAATATAGCAGGCATCTAAGAAAAGTTATACCAATCCCCATTGTGGGATCACTAAAATTTCTTGTCAGTTCTTCTATCTTTTCCGATCTTCACATTTTATGTTAGTTGATAAAAATGCAAGATGAAAATATGTTGGACAGTTAGTGAAACATATCCACAGTACACGAAAATGAAGGAAGTCAGCTACTCAAAATTGTATTTGATAAAGGGGGAAGTGCACAAGGCTGACTTAAATTCTTAATTGTCAGAAGTGAAATGACGAAAACTGCTTGACAATTTCTCAAAGGTGACTTGTCAGAGCTCAGCTTATTTAGTTAACAGCTTATCTGAATGCAAGTAAAATCATAACAAGTAACAATATTTGGCCCTAATTCTCAAGGGAACAAGTGTTCCTCAAGGAAATGGCTTGATTGTTGTCTGAACAAGTACAAACGAAGAGTGAAGATAATAGATATATGTGGATTTAGACCAGATACTATCCACAGTAAACTACACATACCTCCTTATGTATAGTAAAATTACATCACCTAACTTCTAAATTACAAAATGACGTGTTCTATTATAGTATTATTTAAAAATCACCCTCCTCTTCAACAAAAAGTGAGCATGTCACGTGGATTTAACTCTTTGACATTAGGATGAAAAGGAGAAGAAAGAGAGAAAAAACCATGCATCTAAACTTTATCTATTTATATAAATAGCCAAGAAATAAGTATTCCATAACATATAAAAAGGTCAAATCAGTTAAATCGCATGTATATTTAACAAATCATTGTTTGTATTAGCAGAAGATAAGTTGTAACTTCTGTAACAAGAGAAATGTATCTACTTTGCCATTATTCAATGTAATATGTAATTGGTTTGGTAACGATAACTATGTAACCTAAGGTAAACGGTTTAAAGAATCAAAGTGAGAACTGGATAGTGATGGATGAGTATCGTACCTCCACAAAATATTGAAGTAATCATGAAACACAACTATATGAACCAAATTCAATACAAAAAAAAAGACATCTGATAAGTTAGTGATCTGAATTGTTTAATTGTACTTGAATATAAAATAATAGAAGAATAATATGTTATGTATTGATCTGTGTCAGAGAGTTACAATATATAGAGACCCTAATGGGCTTAAGTGAAAGGCCCAAACCTAATCCTAATACAGTCAGAATACAGTCAGAATATTTACGGATAAGACGGAATCCAATCATATCTAATCATATCATATCTAATATTCTAACACTCCCCCTCAAGCTGGTGCATATATATTATGAGCACCAAGCTTGTTACAAATGTATTCAACCCGAGGACCTCTAAGAGCTTTAGTGAAAACATCCGCTAGTTGATCAGAGGAGTTGACGAAAGCAGTCTTGATTTCTCCTGACTGAATCTTTTCTCGAATGAAGTGACAATCAATCTCTATATGTTTGGTCCTCTCATGAAAGACTGGATTAGAGGATATATGTAGCGCAGCTTGATTATCACAGATGAGTGTCATGGGTTGTTTCTGTTCACAAAGATGAAGCTCCTGAATCAACTGCTTTAACCAGACTAACTCACAGGTACCATTTGCCATTGCACGATACTCAGCTTCTGCACTAGATCGAGCAACAACAGGTTGTTTCTTGCTCTTCCACGAAATTAAGTTTCCTCCAAAGAAGACAAAATAGCCAGAAGTAGAGCGCCTGTCCGAGGGTGATCCTGCCCAATCAGCATCTGAATAACCACGAATTTCTGTATTTCCCTGATCTGAATACAACAAACCTTTTCCTGGTGCTCCTTTGATGTTTCAGAGGATCCTCACAGCAGCATCCCAATGTGAATCACAAGGGGAATCAAGAAACTGACTAGCCGTACTAACAGCGAAAGAAATATCTGGCCTAGTCACAATAAGATAGTTGAGCTTCCCAATTAGCCTCCGATAACGTCCAGGATCAGATAACGGCTCCCCCTGTCCGGGCAATAACTTGACATTAGGATCCATAGGTGTATCAACTGGTTTACTCCCCAACATACCAGTTTCTTCTAGGATATCCAGGGAATATTTCCTTTGACAGATAGAAATGCCCTGTCTGGATTGCGCCACCTCAATTCCCAAGAAGTAACGCAGCTTCCCAAGGTCCTTTGTTTGAAATGTACTAAACAAATGCTGCTTTAACTGACGAATTCCGTCTTGATCACTTCCGGTGAGAATGATGTCGTCAACATAGACTAACAAATAGATACACTTATCAGGAGATGTAATCCTATAAAACACAGAATGGTCAACTTTACTGCGGATTAAGCCAAACGCCTGAACAGCAGAACTGAAGCGACTGAACCATGCTCGAGGAGACTGCTTGAGACCATATAAGGATTTCCGAAGACGACACACCTTTCCAGACTCCCCCTGAGCAACAAAACCAGGTGGTTGCTCCATGTAAACTTCTTCTTGTAAATCACCATGAAGAAAGGCATTTTTGATGTCAAGTTGAAGGAGTGGCCAGTGACGAACAGCAGCAAGGGCAAGAAAGAGGCGGACTGACGCCATCTTAGCGACCGGAGAAAATGTATCGCTATAATCAAGGCCAAAGATTTGAGTAAAACCCTTGGCAACTAAACGTGCCTTGAGACGATCAATATGGCCATCAGGTCCAACTTTCACAGTAAAAACCCAGCGACAACCAACTATAGACTTCTCTGGAGGAGCAGAAACAAGGTCCCAAGTGCCATTGGAATGAAGTGCAGTCATCTCATCATGCATTGCTTGGCGCCACCCTGGATGGGAAAGTGCTTCACCTGTGGTCTTAGGAATAGAAATAGAAGAAAGACTAGAAACAAAGGTGAAATGAGGTGAAGAAAGACGGTCATAACTCAAAAAGGTATAAAGAGGATAAGGGTTACGAGTAGTACGTGTACCTTTTCTTTGAGCAATGGGAAGAGTCTCTGATGAAGGATCCGGAGGGGAAGAAGCAACAGCAGTGGGCGATGAGTCAGCAAGAGTCGAGTCGACAGGAGGCACAGTTTTGCGACGCTGATAGGTGAGAAGTGGACGGTCCTCAGGTATAGAAGCAATAGGTTGCTCATCTGGAATAGAAGCACTTGTAGCTGGCAAAGACAAGTCAAGAAAAGGGACAGGAAGTACATGATCAACCTGTGACATCTGAGATAGGATAGAATTAAAGGGTTGTTGATCAAGAAAAGTGACATCAGCGGAAACTAAGTAACGCTTAAGGTCGGGAGAATAACAACGATAACCCTTTTGAAGACGAGAATAACCAAGAAAGATACACTGAAAGGCTTTGGATGTTAACTTATCCTTACCAGGAGTGAGATCATGAACAAAACAAGTACAACCAAAGACATGTGGAGTTAGAGGATAAAGAGGAACATCTAGAAGCAATAGATTATGAGGAATGTCATTGTGGAGCACAGATGAAGGCATGCGATTGATGAGAAAACAAGAGATGAGTACAGCATCTGCCCAGAAGTGAAGGGGAACCTGCATATGAATAAGAAGGGTACGGGCAGTTTCAATGAGATGTCTGTTTTTACGTTCAGCCACCCCATTTTGTTGTGGAGTGTGAGGACAAGTAGTTTGATGTAAAGTACCTTGTGTGGCCAAGAAATTAGAAAAATCAATAGAAACATATTCCTTAGCATTATCACTACGTAGAATACGAATAGAAACACCAAATTGAGTATGGATCTCAGTAGAAAACTTTTTATAAATGGAAAATAGCTCGGAACGATTTTTCATTAAATAGGTCCAAGTGCAACGGGAAAAATCATCAATAAAGGTAACGAAATACCGAAAACCTAAGACAGACAAGGTACGACTTGGACCCCAGATATCTGAATGAACAAGAGAGAAAGGGGCATCAGCTCGTTTATTGACTCGACTGGCAAAAGAGGAGCGTGTATGCTTCCCTTGTTGACATGACACACAATCTAAAGACTGAAGACCGGACAAAAGAGGAACCATTTTCTGCAACTTTGAAAGACTTGGATGACCAAGGCGACTGTGGATAAGTTGTGGAGATTCTGTGAGAGAGCATGCTACTGAAGGACGAGGCACATCCAGATAATAAAGCCCTCGTGACTCACGACCCACTCCAATCATTTTCCCCGTACCCGGATCCTGCACAGAAACAGAATGGTTAGAGAAAGTAATGGTGCAAGTGAGGGAGTGGATCAACTTACTAATAGAAATTAAGTTATAAGGGATGCCAGGAATGTAATAGACAGATGTCAAGGCCAAGGTAGAGGTCGGACGAGCTTGTCCAATCCCACGAACTGGGGCTTTGGTTCCATCCGCAAGGGTAAAAGACGGTAAATGATCAGAATAAGTAAGAGATGTAAAGAGTTCCTTATTACCACAGAGATGATCGGTAGCACCGGAGTCAAATATCCAAGTGCCAAGTGATGTAGAATGAGAAACACAAGCAACAGGATTACCAGTATAAGGCTGAGACTGAGGAGAAGCCTTCCTGAGAGGGGTTTGGAGTGCAGCATAGTCCGAACCTGAACCAAATGATGCATTGTCTGACTGAGCTATATTTGCAACAATAGAAAGAGAGTTAACCTCCGAGAGATCAGGAGATGCTGCTGCCATTTAAAGATAAAATATAAAAGTCGTAAACGAAGGCAAACGATATCCAATCAAGAAGAACCACGCGTCTAAGGTCAGACCCACAGAGAAACAATCACAGATCCAGAAAGGGGAGGAGAAGGCGAGCTTCTCTGTCCAAGACCGGCCGGAAAAAGCTGCCGGAATAGTGCTCACGCGCCGGCAGAAGGTGGCGCGTGAAGCCCACGCGCAGAGAAGACAGGTGGCGCGTGACGGCGCGTGGGAGATGCGTTGCTGACCGGACCACCACAGACCTGGTCACCGGGAAGAGAGGGTCCTGATCGCGTGAAGTTTGGTCGGAAAAGTCGCCGGAAAAAGTCTCCGGTTGCCTGAACAGTGATTCTGACGGCGGGCGGTGGTTCCGGTGGCCGTCGGAGGTGCTGACGCGTTTGGAAAAATCACTCAGAGGCTGTTTACAGCCCTAGAAGGCTTGCCGGAAGGACGCACGGCAAGAAAGAGGACTCCTAAGCAGTGGGCTTAGGTTTTAAAGCAAAAAACAAGGTTTCTAAGCGGAAGCGAGGGTTCCCAGAACGAAAGAGCTCTGATACCAACTTGAATATAAAATAATAGAAGAATAATATGTTATGTATTGATCTGTGTCAGAGAGTTACAATATATAGAGACCCTAATGGGCTTAAGTGAAAGGCCCAAACCTAATCCTAATACAGTCAGAATACAGTCAGAATATTTACGGATAAGACGGAATCCAATCATATCTAATCATATCTAATCATATCATATCTAATATTCTAACAATTGTAATCTTTAAATGTCTAGTCAAAAAAGTGTGATGGATATGCAACTCTTAACCCAATAAAGATGCAAAAGTAATGCACATTGAACTAGAGTAAAAACTCATTTTAATCCCCCAAAGAGAGTCAACAACAATTTAATCCCTCCATCATTAGAAGTGACATCAAATTCATCCTTCTGTATACACATTGGATGAATACAACTAACGGATCTTCTAGTTGAGAGACTAAATTGATGTCACTTTCAATAATTAAGGGACTAAGTTGATGTCAACTTTCTTTGGACTTGGAGGGGTTATTCATTGAACAATCATACAAGCAAGGAGCTAAAATGTGATATCATACAATTAAAACTTCAGATAGAGAAACAATTCATAATACTAAGAAATTTTTGTAAAATTACAGTTGTCCCCCTTGTGGTTTGCTCCAATATAGCATAACCACCCCGTAGTTTTTCCATCCAAACATGTTTAGAAAAATCTTCATTGATGACTTAAAAACTTTTACAGAGTACACGAAGTATTCAATTGCTAAAAAATAGAAAAAGAATAATATCCTACATCAAAAAGAGGATAAACCCATCAATTCCTCATGTAACAAAACAACAATGGTTCACTTTTGTTATAAAACAAATTAGTAGTATGCACAATTCCAGTTGAGATTTGGCTAGTAATAAATTTCTAAACCCTAGTGTGGTTTCAAGTGATAACAAAGCAAAGCATACGGGGCAAAGTGTTAGTTCTTATATGTAGGCAGTCAGTGTGATTCTGATTCAAACCACATGAAGTAAGCTGCAATTTATCCTTGAATTAAAGTTGAAGATATTTTGTTGAGGAAACCAAGGCTAACACCATTATGTTAAATATCGTGTACTGGCCCTTTTGAGAACATGGATGGAGAATGAGGGTAAATTACCAGTCAAACAATCAAAAGAGTGGGTGGGATGGGGACCATATGGCTTTTATTCGTTGCACTGAACACCTTAGTATTATGTTTGAGAACTAGAAATCAGAATGTTAAATGAACTGAAAACAAACAATAAGGAAAATTAATACAAGTCCCTCTCAGATAATCTCAATGTAACATTAAACTGAAACAGGTTATATTGAGTTTGTATTAATTTCAAATTAGCTACGAAAATCAAAAGTCAAGTCACATCCACAAAATTATAAGAGAATCAGCAGTCACCACTAACTAACAAAAAAGGTCAAGCAAGCACCAGTTTGATACAATGGTAATTGGTAATAAAGAAAAACAATTGGACAAAAACAGGGTCTACAGAATAAATTTATTCATACACTTCTGTTAAGGTGAAAACCCAAAATATCTTAAGAATGTGATGGTGTTCTGTGATCATTGTTGGAAATTATCAACACAATATAGTAATAGTTACTAACAGGAATCAAGTGCATAGGTGTTTAAGAAATAATGGGTGCAATGCAAGTAACATTCCTCAGCCATAACAATACCATTGTTACTCAACTCTAGCATTCTATTTTTACCTATCAATTGAAAAAATGTATATGAACTAAAAGGTGCAATACAGCATAACATAGATAGAACAGTTGGGTATTAGGAAATTTTCAGATTGAAATTAATGAAGGAAAATTACTAAACAAATCAGAATAAATTAATATCTAAACCAATTTAACATGAAAACGGGTTTGGCTCTGAAATCCAACAAATATTAGAATTCCTAAAATAAAGTCTGAATTTATTGAGAAAATTGCATTCAAACAGAACGAATTATTTGATTTAAACGAAATTAACAAGAAAATTTAAAACCTGAATTATTGAGAGAAAAAATCCAATCTTAACAAAATTCCCCAAGTTCGCACATCCTATATTATTTCCACCAGTTATTTTCTCGGGAAACAAACAGAAAACGCATCGATCAAAGACAGCATCAGGAACATACCGGTGAGCATGATGATGGAAGAATCGGGAAAATTGAACTTGTTGATGAGAAGGTGACGCATGCACTTTGCGTCGTTGATGCATCCCTTGAGCTCGTGCCGCGAGTACCGGTACGAGATGCCGACGACGACAGCCTTCTTGCGGCCGTGAGGATTCGGCGGGAGGCCGGGCGGCGCGTGGTTGTAAGGAGACGGGAACGGCGCTTGGGGAGATGATGCGGGCTGAGGTGGGAGAGCGCGTGGGTCAGCGATGTGAGTGACAGCGTGGCAGAGCGCGCAACGGATAGAACCGGCGCCAGCTGGTAGCTGCAGAGGTGTGCGGCAGTTGGTGCAGTTGACGAGCATGTTGCTGTACATGATTGCAGCTGAATTGGTAAATCGAGATTTTGGGGGAATTTGTTTATGGAGGAAGAGAGTGTTTGAGAAGAGAACGGGTTTTGTGAAGTTAAGAGATTGGAGTAATGGCAACTGCTACGCGTTTTTCAAAATCGATTTGAAAAAGAGAGATTTGACCTTTTAGGTAAGCTAACCTTTAGACGTCACAATCCACGTCACAATCGGGTGACTTATATATATATATATATATATATATATATATATATATATATATAGAGGTAAGATCATTTGATACCAGTGTCAAATTTGAAGTTTGACACCTCATCTGATAGCCGTTAGATTAAAAAAGATCAACGACCCTGATTAGTAAACATGTTACACCATTGATCTTTCTTGATCTAAAGGCTATCAGATGAGGTGTCAAACTTTAAATTTGACACTGGTGTCAAATGATCCTATCTCATATATATATATGGGAAATGATATACTTAGAACAAAAAAAGTTTATTACTCTTACAACCAATCTAGTTACTGTTGATTTTCGTCAATCTAACGGTTATAATTTATTGAGAATTATTGAGTCGTACTTATTAATTAATTATTAATTTTCAATAAATCTAATAAATTATAACCGTTAGATTGACGGAAATCAATGGTGATTAGGTTGGTTGTAAATGTGGTAAACTTTTTTGGTGGTAAATATATCGTACCCCTATATATATATATATATATATATATATATATATATATATATATATATATATATATATATATATATATATGAGATTGAATGCTAGAAGCATTCAGATGAGATTGAATGTTCTGAGGCAATTAAGAAAGAACAAGGGTTTTCGTAGAAACCCTAAATCAATTACGATGTTTATTCTTCCATAATGGATTTTATTATGTTTTGTTACATGGTCATTGAGGCAATTAGGAAGCATCTTGATATGCATTTAATGGACATCATGAATACATGGTCACTTGACGATGATATTTATATAAAAATTCCTGAAGGATTCCTTATATCCCATATGGAAAAAATGAAATTCACAACATGTTTAGCATCAAACTGTTAAGATCATTGTATGGTGATCTTAAATATATTATTGTCTCAGCTTGCAAATCTATCATCTTCCAAAATGGTTATTTTAGTGCACCAATGTTACTATATAGGTGCCCTAATGATGGTATGTTTACCGGAAGCGAATATAGATCCATTTATACCAAAATAAACCAACTATAAAGGATTATGACCTTACGCTCCTAATATTAAGCATCATAGGAGCACTATTATACTCTGCAAATTGCAACAGGCCTGATATTGCATTTGCAGTAAAAGTTCTAGCTAGACATAATGTTGCCCCTTAAGACATTGGAATGACGTTAATAATATTTTGGTTATCTTATAATTCCATTATTTCTCTTAACAAACAAAACTTCCACAACATATACTTTATAACTTCGTTCTAGTATTTATATTCAACTAGAATTTACCTTTCTTACACAAACAGACTTTACTTCAACAATCATAAACTCATATTAGAATTATCCATATCAGAATTAATCAGAATACATTCTGTCACAATCACCAGAACATATCATAACACATAGACATCAAAATCCTCAAAACACACTAGAATATTATATATCTCTATTTTACAGAGTAATCAGAATCAACTGAAAAGCACATACTTTCACAATGATATTTATTCTCAAAAGTTCCACCAGAGCTATCCTTTTTACGGAAATTCTCCACTTGTACGACCAAATTATTAAATGGCCTCGTACTAGAATTCTCATATATATATTGTATGTATATATCTACCACAACACTCTTATTTCCAATCATAATCATTTATATCAGTGTATTATAATTATACACCATTCTTTACTTTATTATTAGATCCTCACAACACAACAGTTTACCTGCTGGTAACAGAATCATAACATTACTTAAAGTACATTCTACACAGAATTTCAAACATAATCATGATCAAAAGAACATATTAGCAGAACATATTAAACCACACACATCATATTAAATAACATATCATTCAATTTGCATAAACCAATACAACATGTTATTTACAAATTCAGGTTCAACATCATTCATTAAGTGGAAACAGAAAAACTTGCATATTACATCTATTGACATGTTATTCATAACAATCATACATAATGCACATGTTATCAATGCATCAATCATTCAGCATGTTAATCATAGCAAATCATATAATTTCACATCATTTCATTCATCAAGCATAACATAATTATTTACAGACTTTCAAATCAATTCATATAAGATCATATTATTTAATCATACCAATCATATATAGTTATTGATCCTATATAAATGCAATCTATGCAATGATTAATATTTCTTACAGATATTTCAAACAGAAACCATAACCATATATCTGATTACGGCGAAACATAAAGATGGAGAAAGCTCATAAACTGAGAACTTACCTGATCAACGTCCTATTTATAAATTGTTGTCCACACAACCTGCATTTTTTATGTCCACCTACTGTGTCCGTTTAAACCATGATAAAACATAATCAATCATCAATCTAAAACATATGACATTATACACACAACCAAATACCATTTACACATTAACTTAATTACCCACTTGGTAATTCTTTTAATCTTCTTTTTCATTAACTTGCAGTTAACTTTCAAGTAACAGTTCATGTCATACCACACAAGTCTTAACAAAATTTCATACCTTAACATTAGACCCACATTTCTAGTTAGTTAATCACTAGCTCACGTAAGTATTTAACATTTAATTCAGGCTTAACATACCTTAATACCACTTGAAACTTACTTGTTTTCATATCACAAACATCGCACAACCTTTAATTAAATTTAATTAACATACCATGATATTTAAATCATCATGGCCAAATTGCATCCCATCAAAATCATGCATTTTTATGCATTCTTTTTTTCAATTACTTACTCAAATTGATATATCATTCAACCTAGTTTATAATCACTTGATATTAGGTTATTTCGCATCACACATAAACCTTACCCAACACTTTAACTTGCATTCTCTCACACACAATTACATACACTTTATTAGTGTAACGTTCTTTCACAAATTATCATGTTTACAAACTTTACATGATTTGGATTCAATGTCCTTTCACTTTATTTTTCTTCACATAGTCATAATGACACCTATGTAAATTTATTTACTTTCCTCACATCAAATTCACTTAAACTATGTTCAATCTTCATTCTTTTTACCAATTGAACATTACCAAATATTTAGTTGTCAAGTTACATAATTTTAGGTAATTTAACCTATGTTGGCCAAATTATACATGTCATAATTCTCTATGATTAGCCAACTTAAACACCTTATAATCCACCTTCAATTTCACTACACAATTCATTAAACACTCTAGTTCACTTATATGATCATTACTTGACATTACATTCTATACTTTTCCTATGACACTTATATGGTTTCTATGTCATCAATTTAATTCCATATCCATGAAAACCACTTCAAATCTTACTTAAACATACACTAGGTACACTTTGATTAATTAAACACTATCATAACATTATCCTAGCTATTTTATGTTCGAATGGTCGAATGACCTTAATTAATTTTCCAAAATTTTATATAACATTTCCAATTGATTTCTTTTCAACCATACATCATCAAATCATTCTAGAACCTTAATTCTATTATTACATTTCACCAAACACATGATTTACACAATTAAACCCTTAATGGCTGAATTATGTCTTGTCAAAATACAAGGTTCTTTAACTCATTAAAACAATTCCAAGCATAATTTTACATAAAATTAACATACAACCTCAAAACAACTTTACACCACATCAAACAACATCAAATATTCATAATCATCATAAACCCTAATCAAACTTTAACCTCATGAAAAATCATCTTCCAACCATCAAAATTAGAAATTAATACCTTGAATAGATTCATTGAACACCAAGCTTTCTTTTCCACCAATCAATTTCCAAAAACCCTAACTTTCTCTCTCTAGATGAATAGTGCCAACACTCTTTGGATGAGAGTTACTCTCTCTACAAAGCTCTTCAAGAAGAAAGCAAAATAGATTCAAGCTCATAAGATCAAGCACTACAACTTTTGTGTAATGAGTTTTCTCCACAAAGTGCTTAAAATTCCAAGAACTCACACTTTCTCTCTCTAGGTATATGTCACGGCCATGTGAGGAGGAAGAAGAAGAAAATGGACGTGGGACTTAGGAAGACATTTGGTGACTGGTTATGTCTCAAAAATTTACACAAAGTTACTTAAACTTTCACTTTACCACTTTATACACAAGTTAAAATACTATTGGTCCTTTGTCTTCACATTAGCCTTGTCATATTTCTCTACAACATTCTAGATCCTTCACACATGTAGAAACCATCCAACCATATACAAGGATGACTAGGATTGCTTACTTGGCATTTTGAACACTTAAGACTTTCAAACTTAACAACCATTGGTCCATTTGTTCAAGACTATTCAACCTTAATTCTTATTGGTTAGTCAACACTTAACTTTGACCTTTAAAAATATAAAACATACAAGGTCTCAAAGAATCAATCATATATCAAAAATCATGCAAAGAATTCACAAAGTTAAGTTATATTACTAACTTAACAACTTTGCATTCAACTTTGACCTAAACCAACTTTCATTGGTTATTAATTTTTCTTACTTTGACCAATTTTTAGAAATTAATCTAGATATGGTTTAATAAATGTAAGAACCCGCACCGTTAATTAAGATATTTAATTAATAAATTATGAGAAAATAGGAAATGATTCAATAATTGACCCTAATAATTATTATGAGGCTTTAATAATTATAGTGAGTGAATAATAATGCTGAAAGTCGCTTTTCGGAAGAAAAGTACAGGTACAGGTTCTGCTAGTCGGTATAAATGCGTCCCGAAAAATTAATGTAAGAGCATGATAATTACTAGAATAATATGTAGGACTTGTAAAACGAGTTTCTAGTCCAGATAATGAGAACTGGTGTTGGAAACTGGTACTAGCTTGGAAAAGCGCGTACCGGAAAAGTGCTCAGAAAATTATAAGAAAAATATGATAAATCTTAGAAAATTATGTAGTTTCATAATCCAAAGTTTGGGATTAAAATGCTAAGCGTAGCAATTAAAGTTAATACTGTGTGTTTAAGTGCGTTTGGGCTATAAATACCCTTATTAAGGGCACATTGCCCTAGATACCAGATTTTGCTACGTGAGTTGTGTTGGTGGCTGACCAGAAACACAGCCTTTGGGTTTTCTCCTTCCTTTTCTTGAGGTTCAAGGCCTTTTCTTCCTTGATTCTTCACTTTTTCTCTTGTAAACACATTGGGTGAGTGTGAACAATCCTTGTGAGTGAGAAAGAGACTTCATTTCTGAGTTTGGCTTCTGTCTTGAGAGGGTGAGCTTGCTGTTTTCACGTTTTGGGAAGGAGGGAGCTTTCCTTAGGTGTTTTGAAGCTTCAAGGAGCTTCCTTGTTGTGTAAAAGAACCACCTTTGTGCACCATTTTCGTGTGCAGAGAGAGACAGAACCTTGGAGCTGTTGTGTGAGCTCCAAGAGCACCCTTTTTTGAGTTTGAGCTTTGGTAAGCCTTGTCACCTTTGATATTGAGTTTTATGCTTAAAAATGAAAGCTTGATGCATGTTAAGGCTTAAAGATGATAACTTGTTGTGGGGTAATGTTGAACACACCTAGAAATGCATGTTTAGGTGCTTTAAATCGTTAAAAACCCAACCTTGGAAGGATATCTTCACGAAATGCATTTTCTGCATTCTATCGTGAAATATCTGGATATGTGCCCGATGAATATCCGGATATGTGATATCCGGATATGGGTTTTGTGTATCCGGATATGGGATTCGGGATATCCGGATATGGCATATCCAGATATGTACAGTGAGATATCCGAATATTGCATATCCGGATATGATCCCGAGGAATATCCGGATATTCTGAGATTTCGTAGAACAGTAGCTGTGTTGTGTGTACAGTAGGCTATTGGGGGTTTGTGGACCCTAGATTGATGAAGTTGAACTTCTGTAATTAATGAACTAAGTCAGAATTAAGTGATTAAGGACTTATGGCTTGGTATGGAGCCTTAAGACGTAAAACGTAAGGAAAGGCGTTGTCCTTAAGTTATATGCTTGTGTTGCATTATTATTGATATAGTATTGGTCCATAACAGATTGTGAATCTGCTGTGTTTGGACTTTGAGCTGTGGACTCTTGGCTTTTGGAGTTAGCTTGCAAGGTAAGCTTTCGTGTCCTCGGTTTAGCCATGTTGTGGTTCCACCATGTCCCATGGGGGTATGGTTTATGCATGTTGTGTACATGCTTTTGGATATTTGATATGTTGATTGAACTTTACATGTAATGGCTTTTAATATGCATGTGTTGTTTCATCTTGACGGGAAGCCTGAGTATGTAGCGCCATACAAGACGGTGTACCGGGGTGAATGCAAGTGGTACTTGCACGGTGTGTAGGTGATAGATGTATACCTGCACTGTCTCTGGCCAGTAGATTATTATTGACACACATGACATGATTATCTGCTGCATTGCATTGTTTTTGAAATGATAAATGATAAACTGCTTTTGAACTTATATTGCACATATAAGTGAGCTTGGGGTGGAAGATCCTTGAGGACTCATTGACTTACTGAGATTTCTAGATTAGAGATCTTACCCCACGTTTGGGGACTGCTTATTTCAGGATCAGGTAGTATGGGTACTAATGCCTCAGGCGGCAGGAGGCCGGAGCTTAGCTGATTATGTTGTTTTACTGCTTATGTTAGCATGACTGGATTTGGATGCTGTTTATGTTTTCCGTTATTTTTGATATGTTGTTGTTGAGACTGATGTTGGGCATGTTGCCTTATTTGAGTGAGCATGGGGATTGTCCATGACACTTTCTGTTAGTACTTGTAGTTTGGAGTTGTATAAACTGTTAGATGGTCCGGTCTGCATTGTTGTAGTTCCGTGACTAGAGCCACACTTATATTATCTATGTTATGAGGTATTTCAGTTAGCTGTTTTATTGCAATTACATACAGGCGACGTTTTATTAATTGATTATTAAGCAAGTTGGTAATGTTAATGACATCATAATTGAAAAGAAAAAGTAATTCCGCATTTTAATTAAGCGCAGCTTAATACGATATTATGATAACATTACCGGATATATATATACGGGGTGTTACATTTATGGTATCAGAGCCTGGTTCGAGGGAAAAGCTGTATGTATTGCAATTGCTAGGTTGCTTGGTTGTGTCTGTCTTTGTGTTTACTCCGTCGAATTTTATTATGATGCTGTATATGTGATCACATTGCGTGGGCCTGATCAACTCATAATTTGTGTAACTTGTGCAGAGTCATGGTAAGGTCCGGGAGAACACGAGAGACTTCTGAGGATCAATCTAATCCTATCCTGACTGCATTGGCTGAGATGCAGGCGGCTAGGTTAGTCGATCAGGAGGCCGCTAGAGTGGCCAACGAGGCAATGATGGAAGCTGTTCGCGAGGCGAACCGGATAGCCGCAACTGAGGTTCGTGAAGCGAACCGGAGGACCACTGAGGAAGTCCTCGAGGCGAACAGGATGGCGAACATGACGATGATGCGAGTCATGTTGGAGGAGATGAGGGCTGGTCCTGCTGTAGGCCATGCTCCACCACCACCGCCACCGCCTCCACCTAGTGTTCAGGAGGAGAGCCATAGTCACATCGGCAGTGCTACTCATGCCGCTGAGATGGGGGAGCCCCTTGTGGGGATTGCTGAGGATCGTGATGTGATTGATCGCCGGCTGAATGCTTTCAAGAAGCATAAGCCGCCTGTGTTTGAGGGATCTCTGGATCCTATTGCTGCTGCGAGATGGCTAGAGTCGCTGGACAAGATCTTTCGGTTTATGCAGTGTACAGACCCACAGAAGCTGATGTTCTCGACCTACATGCTGGAGGGCGATGCCCATGAGTGGTGGACGCACACCTCTCGTGAGGCAGAACCGGTATCTGCACTTTTCGTCAGAAAAGCGACTTTCAACATTTTTAATCACTTACTATAATTATTTAAGCCCTCTCATAATTATTCAAGGTAAATTATGGAATTTATCCACTTAAGCTCATAATTAATTAATTAAATTTCTAATTTAACGGTGCGGGTTCTTACATTCACCCCACCTTTTAAGGATTTTGTCTGCAAAATCAAAAACATACCTGTCCCGAAACTCAGGCTACTGCCGGAGAAGCTCGTCCTCTCGCTCCCAAGTACACTCCTCAGGAGTTCTTCCTGTCCATTGCACGTGGACCATCGGAATGATCTTGCTCCTAAGCTTCTTCTCGCCACGATCGAGAATCTTGAGTGGTCCGATAGGAGTCTTTAGGTTCTCTCGAACCTCCACATCATCAGGTTGCACCACATGCGAAGGATCCGCTATATACCTTCGAAGCCGAGACACGTGAAACACGTCATGGATGTTGGCCAAGTTCGGAGGCAAGGAAAGGCGGTAGGCAACAGACCCTACCCTACCAAGAATCTGGTATGGCCCTATGAATCTCGGGCTAAGCTTCCTCACTCCGAGGGCCCGACCAACACCGGTGACAGGTGATAGTCTCATAAACACGTGCTCACCTTCACTGAACTCCAGTGGACGATGCTTAACATCATAATAGCTCTTCTAGCGATTCTGCGCCTGCTTCAGCTTCTCTCTGATCATCTGGATCTGCTGGGTGGTATCTTGGACGAAATCCAAGCCAAAAAGCTCCTTATCTCTAACCTCAGACCAGCAGGTAGGTGTAACAGCCCGTTGTACACCGGTATTGTTAACATTAATTATAAAATTAAGCGCAGTTACAATCACAGCAATTCATTTATAAAAATGCGAGTAAACTTTTTTCGTTTATTACGCGAGCATTTAAAACAATAAAAAGCGTAATAAATAAAAGTTGTGACCGTAAATGTAAAATCTTTGCAAAATAATTATTTAAACTAATTTTATAACATATATTACTTCTCTCAAGTCACTAAGGGGTTCCCATAAATCCACTTAGCTAAAATCTCACTTTTACGTTTTCTACCTATTCGAACATGGTTTGGTCTTTGAATTTTTGCGGGAAAACCGCATTCCACAAGCCTTTCATCTTTTAGTATGTTATTCTAGACTTAATTATCTTTCTAGAAAGCTATCACACGAGTCATAAAGTTCTCGTTTGCTCCGGATAACGCCGTTTGAAGTTGGACAAGCAAATCTGCCAGCCAACCTCAAACCGGCTCCAAACATCCTTCACTAAATCCATTATTATGGACAATACGCTCAACCAATTGCTCTCTAAATTTTATACAGTAAACTAGAAACCTCAAGCTTCAATTTGACATATCATAAGCCTAATTTGACCAAGAAACGAAGCGGGAATAAATTTCCCAAACTCGCTCCAAATCAGCCACAACTGCAGTGGCCAAATGAGCAGTCCATGTTCTCTTCCTTCTACAGGCCGACTCCCAACCCAGAATTTTCTCAACTTTTAACACAAGATAGAGGACATCTCAATATTTAAAACAGTGTATGGAACATCCCTATCGGACTTCTGTGGAGGGAGATATGCTCTCCCAAAGTTCTCCTAAATTCTGCCAATTTCTAGAAAATTCGCCAGAGTTTCCTTTGTTTTTCCAATAAATCCCAAATTTGCAAAAGTGTTCTCTAACCTCAATTTGTACCTAATAATCATTGGGTGGCACACAAGGACCAGCAATGCCTTGGTGCTCTTACAACCCTTCACAGTTTATATCCAATTTAATCAATATACATAATTCATACTTACTTTCTCAATTTAACTTATTTCAATCACAAGATCCAATTTGCATGCATTCTTTGAATCATAAAGCACCATTCACATCCTAGATAGGCCTATTGCCCTTTCATCATATTACATACTTCATTGTTACATCAATTCTTCATATTACAATTTACAACTTCAAATAGACATATTACAATCTTCCTTCAAGTATACAAAATAAAACATAATGATCAAAGACTAAACTTAGACAAAATACATCATGAACAAAATGATAACAATAATCCTAATCATATGCATTGTTCATGACCTAAGTCTAGCCTAGGCCCAATGGCCAACAAAATGAAAATAGAAAAAGTCCTTCTGCTCAACCCACGGGCTTCTTGCCCGTCGCCCCGACACCACTGCTACCTCCTGAAATAAAGTCCCCAAAACGGGGTGAGATGTACGAATATATCTCAGTAACCCAGAGGTTTTGGAGAATACTCCGCCCAATGGCTCACTTCGATGCATATAAATAATACAACATAACATCTGAAAATGGGATAAAGCAAGGGATTTAGTGAAATAGGGGAGCATAGGGATACAAAATACGACGAAGATGGAATGGTCAATGCCAAAATCACGCAACGTTCAGCCTATTGGCATCGGCATATAAGCCTACGGGTTTCAAACCAAGGCGTGTTCTCAGAACATCAAGCAAGGCACCCTCCATCCATAACCACCCGAGACTTCCTAGTGTGCTCCTATCCGGATCACACACCACGACCCCGGGTCAACTGGAACTCCCTCACGGAGACCTATCCAGTGGAAGTCTGTAACTCCCGAAGGCAAATAGTCTACTGGCCAGAGACACGGTACATCCTATGTACCACCACACATACAATATGCATGAACATGTTATCCTATATTATTTACACACACTTCTTACCATTACCCTTAACGGGCATGGTGGAACACACAAGGGGATCAAACCCCAGTACCAAGGGATTACCTTACTAATCTCCTTCACGTAGCTCCAATGTAATACTTCCCTGAGCTAGGTACACAAACAGAAATGCCTACACATAGGACATTCCCAATTTAATTTCTATTCACCAATTACATGCCAATTATCAAGCATAAATGCATGATTCAAAATACTTACCACAATCCCTTTTGGTCCGGGACCAAGGGCAACCCACCGAGCTCACGGTTCAAATTCGCGGAAGACAACCTACATTGATTATACACGGATCATTAATATACGGCGAATCCACCAAATTCACAAAACGTCAAATTCCTCCTCTACACCGTGGTAGGTTTGGCCATTATAGTGTAAAAATATAATTTATTTTTCTTTATTTTCTTTTCATTTTTCTTAAGCATCCAAAGGCTACCACAATGTCATTTTAGGTGCCAAATTGCATCCTACATCATCACAACCTTATTTTGTCATTAATTTCACTCTAGGTCCAATTACACCTCCTACACAATCCAATTATTTTTCCTTAACTTCCAATGCATTCACTCAACATACAACTCATTCAAAATACCATTTAATCATACAACACATCAACCAATTAATTTTACAACATCAAATTCCCTATTATCCTACATATGGCCGAATTCCCCCTTGCCTCCCACCAAGGGATATCCAATCCTATTTAGCAATGCAATGCATCATAACATCCTAATATTAAATCATATAAACATCCAACAACTCAATTACACAATCCTATAACAATTCAAAATCACAAAGTGTTGGATTTCTCATCAAAATTTCCTAAGTTATGAACATATTTCCTCAATATTTTTTATGTTTTCTATCACTCTAAAATATCAGTCTAAGCTGCTTTTATCTAATACACAATTTCATTTTGAGCTCTCTAACTCCATAAATCAAGCATACAAGCCCTAGGTTTTCATGAAATTAAATTCATCAATCAATCCATGAAAGGTGTTGAAACTTACCCACAATCAAGTCACAAGGCTCCTCCTAGTGATCCCCAAGCAATGGCTTGAGCAATCAACTCCAAAATCACAAAAACCCCTTGAATTTCGTGGCTGATTTTTCCTCCTCCCTCTCAAATGAGCGAGTTTCAAAGCTAATGGATGGTATGGTTGAGTCCGGCTCGTCGTTTACTTGAATTTTGATGACAAACTTTTCTCAATTTGGTGGCTAAATCACCATGAATCAAACCAAGTTCTTCCCCCCTTTTCATGGTGAAACCTGCGGCCCTTGGAGAGAGAAAGAGAAAGGAAAGTGGTGATGAATAGTCATATACATGTGGGCTTAAGTGAGGTGGGCCCCACTGTCACCTCACCCGATTTCAAAATAATTCAAAACTCCCTCTGATTCCACTAAACGTCCATAATTTCATAACCTATTTAGAAACTCTAATTTTTAACATTAACCATTGTCCTTTAATTGCCTTTGATCAGATGAATCCGGAGTTTTTCGGTCGTTAGGAAAAATTGCAGTTTTAAGCTGTTACGCGCGTCGTAGGCACGCTTCCCCAAACTTACTAATTTCCATCAATTTTCATCAGAAATCATATTTCCTAGTCCCATATACCATTCATAACTTGTATTCAAAACCTAGAGCTCAAAATTCAATCGGCACGCTTTACGGTGCAAAAGCACAAAAATGAACGTTCCTTGGCCCCATGATCATGACCATCATTCTTCCACACCTCCATAAACATTCCTCTCAAAAGATCCTTGGAAGGGAAAAAATCTGCACTTTATAGGAAAGCAGCAGAAAAGCAAGTTCTGAAGAATCACATCCAGGAACGGACAAAGAAACACCAAGCCCTGAGTGATAGTGAGACAGAAGATCAGCAACCTTCACTTACCTTGGAACAAATTCTTTCTACTTTATACCTATGGAAAGTAGTTCATTTTTTTAATAGATTATGATTGCTAACTGGCTCAAGTTTTTGATGTTGAGCTATTCTTTGAAATTGAGCAGCCTAAACCACTATTTCTGAGTTGTTTGAGGACAACCAATAGTTTAGTTTTGGGGTTTTTTATGGGACGTAAATTCGTTCCCATTTAAGCCTATTTTGATGGCAAAATACCATCTGTTCCCTCATCTGATGAGCAACTTCAGCATGAAAATCACTTGTTTTACATTTTTTTGACAAAAACACAGTGGGGGAACGGATGATGACGTAATATTTTGGAAAACATATTAAGAGGGGAACGAATTGAGAGCATTTATTGCACCTGCTCCACTTATTTAATGCTTCTGATCACTTTGCAGGAAACGTGGAAACAAAGTCTCCATAAAGCAGAGGCGGTGCATCAATTAAACACAAAGAAACATGCACAACAGGGAATAAAGAGTTCTCATTGGCTGGGAAGAAAGCAAGACATGTGGGACTGCAAGAAAATGACTAATCTCAATAATAACTGTCCTATCTAGCAAGTTGCAAGCTTCCAAACACTGTTGCCACCGCCCCGTCCCTTCAGTCAAGAAACAAACTCCAAGGAATTTTACAAGATTGTCACTCACTCTTCTGCCTATAAATAGGACGTCCCAAACTCGAAGACATCATTGAATTCCTAAGGGATTGAATTCCTTAATAAGAAGATCACTTAGTATTTAGTTTGTAGTTAATTTTGTATAGTTGTAACTATAGTTAAGTGACAACACTTCTCCCTTATTCGGTATCACTCACTTGAAACTCCTAACGAGCATCAACCATCTTCTCCACTTTACATTTTGTTGTAATCTTTCTTGTTTTATTTCAATATAAGTGTTTCTTCTTTCCTTTCCACTCGTTATCTCTGAATTGAATCTCGGGTCTATGGGACTTCAGTTTAGAATAATTATGTTTAAAGTAACAGCCATGGGCTGAAGTGTCTGTGGAACAGATAAGCTGCAAAGTTCTTAAAAAAGCTATTTTAAAAACTCTTATATTGAAGCTTTTTGTATTTCTCTGGCTAAGTAAGCTATATTCATTGTGTATCAATGAAAATAGAACACATACTGAGAAAGGAACTTCCTTAAGGAAGGGATTTCAGACAGCTTAGCCAGTGGGGAAGGTAGTGTTTTGGCAACAACACTATTGGTTACCTTAGGATTAAGGGGCCACTTCGTCCATTTTAAGGTTCTGTACCAAGTACCTGTTGGTGTCAAGGGAGCCATAGGAATATGGAAACTTGTGAGCCATCCAGTCAATGAGCTGAGGAATCAGAGTTGGCATTTAAGAAACTGGGACAAAGCCAAAAAGTGCTAAGTCTTGAGCAGAGAAAGTAACTGTTTAAGAATGGAGCAGGGAATCTGTTCCTTGTGTTAAAATTGTTTTAAAACCATTCACCTTGTTGTCTCTTTATTATAGTTATTACTATTTTATTTTTACTTTATTCAATCTTGTATCTATCAATCTCCAATGACTATTGTCGTACCTTCTCTCATCAAGAGGGATCAAATATATAACGACGCGAGGAGTTGTTTGCCATCAGACTGAACCTACTATTCTTGAGGAACGTTGTCAAGAAAGTTGGGAACGTTTGACCAGACAGTTCAATCACTAACTTTTCCTCTCATTTTCATTCTTTATAAAATAGTTTAAGGCATTATTTAGAGTTATATCCTCGTGGGAATGATAATCTGGGCATTAATACACCCATTATTACTTAATGCGTGTACTTGCGCACTTGGGTTGGAAGTAAGGGAACAAATCTGTTTCCCCTTGCTAATTTGAAATAGAGGAACGTCCTCCATCAGAATATATATTTTTCCACCTACAACAAACAACCCAACAAGTTTTTGGCGCCGTTGCCGATGATAGAAACACTAAATTTTGTTCTTATTACTGTTTTTAGTACATACTCTGTATAGTTCATATTTTCTTTTCATTTATTTCTTGTCACTGATTCTGATTTTCATATAACTTGTGTTTTATAGTTTATGAGTGAAGAGTCTGAAACAGATTCTCACCACTCCACTGAAATACCTGAGTTTTTCTTTGATCCTGAGCCAGAACGTACCTTTCACAGAAGAAGAAGAAACCTCAGGGAAGAAATTTTTGGAAATATGGCTCATCACAATAATAATGAAGATATTCCTCCTGAGCAAAACTTTAGAACTTTGGCTGCTCCTTTCAGGAACAGACCAGAGAGGGGAGTAATCCTTCCTCCTGTAGCACCTAATTTTGAACTGAAACCCATCATGTTTCACATGATCAGGGAAGCTGGAGTCTTCAATGGACTCCCTGCAGAAGATCCTTACACACACCTCACAACATTTCAAGATATTTGTGATAATTTTAAAGTTGAGGGTGTGACAAAGGAAAGTATGAGAATAAGGTTATTTCCTCACTCCTTGGGCTTAAAAGCAAAAACATGGATGAAAACTCTCACCCCTGGATCAATACACTCGTGAGAGGAACTTTCTAACAAGTTTATAGAAAGGTTTCTCCCTATGTCTCGCCAAGCTGATGTGAGAGCAGAACTCTCTAACTTCAGGATGTTTTATGGAGAAAATCTCTATGAAGCTTGGGAGAGATACAGGGACATCATCAGAAAATGTCCAAACCATAGGGTAGAGACTTGGGGAGTGTAACAATCTTTTTATAAAGGACTTGACCATACTTCTCAGTCACATTTAGATTTTGCTGCAGGAGGATATTTTTTTACAGGAAGGAACGCTTGAATCCAGGTATGAAATCATAGAAGGCACTTCAGAAAGATGTCTCCAATGGCCAATAGACAGGGTGAGCCCAGTAAGGAAGCCTGGCATGCTAGAACTAGACCAACAAACTTCCATGGAAGAACCTGAAGGCTGATCAAGAAGCACCAAGAATGGAAGTCTTGCAACTCACAGCAGCTGAAACTGAACCATGCTCAGCCTGTGGTGACCTTCATGATTCAACAGACTGTCCATCTACTGCATTGGTGTGTTATGCAGAGAACTTTGGCAACAGGAACTTCACCCAAGCCAGAGACAATCAGCAAGCAGGACGCAACACCAACTCAAATCCCGGAGGAACTATAACAAAAGATCAAAACCATAATCCCCAATGGAGACCATCCATGAACCAAAGACCATTCAACAATCAGCAGCAACAGTATCAACAAGGAAGCAGCAGTGGAACGTTTGAACAACAAAGAAGAACCAATTACGTTCCGTTCCACAGAGATGACCAACGCATCAACACCCTGGAAAACTATGTCAAAGAATATGTCACCAGGAATGATGCAGTGGTTAGGAACATTGAGTCCCACCTGGGACAGATAGCTTCCAACCTCAATACAAGAACACCAGGAAAACTACGAGGGGACACTGAAGTTCCCTCGACAACTTCACCAGAGAACGTCCTTGCTTCTCCCAATTCTCATTCAGAACAAATCAAAGTTGTCACATTGAGAAGTGGAAAAATCACTACACAACCCACAACTCTGAATAAGGGGGAAGAACATAAGGAAACATATGAAACAGCTCCAAAAGCACAACAACAACAACCAGCTACGAGCAGCACCTAGAGATTGGAAAAGAAACTGAAGCCGACGAAACCTAGGTGGGGAGAAGTCAAACAATCAGTCCAACTCAGAGCAAGCAAACACCAGTAAAAATTTCGTTCCCCCAGAGAACAAAGAAACAACAAGATGATAAGTAGTTTGGAAAATTCCTGGACATTCTCAAACAACTCCACATCAACATAACTCTGGTGGACGCACTAGAGCAAATGCCCAGGTACGTAAAATTCATGAAAGATGTTCTCTCCAAAAAGAGAGGGATAACGAAAAATGAGACTGTAAAAATGACACAAGAAAGCTGCCAGTACTTGGGTAAACTCCCCCATAAACTCCAAGATCCAGGAAGTTTCACCATTCCTTGCATCATAGGAAACACATACCAAGATAAAGCCTTGTGTGATTTGGGGGCAAGCATCAATCTCATGCCTCTGTCCGTTTTTAAACAATTGTCCACTGGACCAGTGTTGGGTGGTTTGCTGATGGTGGAAAAATATATATTCTGATGGGGGACGTTCCTCTGTTCTCAATTAGCAACAGAAAATAGAGTTGTTCCCTTACTTCCAACCCAAGTGCGCAAGTGAACGCATCAAGTAATAATGGGTGTATTAAGGCCCATATTATCGTTCCCACGAGGATAGAACTCTAAATATTGTCTTAAACTATTTTATAAAGAATGAAAATGAAAAGAAAAGTTAGTGATTGAACTATCTGGTCAAACATTCCCTACTATCTTGACAACGTTCCTCAGGAACAGTAAGTTTACTCTGATGGCAAACAATTGCTCGCTGCATTATATATGTGCTCCTTCCTGTTTAAAAGAAGGTGTGATAATAATCATTGGAGTTTGATAGATACAAGATTAAACAAAGTAAGAATAAAACAGTAATAACTATAATCAAGAGACAACAAGGTGGATGGTTTTAAAAACAGTTTAACAGAAGGAACGGATTCACTGTTCCATTCTTAAATAGTTATTTCCTCTACTCAAGACTTAGCACTTTTTGGCTTTGTCCCCGTTTCTTATGTACCAACTCTGATTCCTCAGCTCATGGACTAGATGGCTCACAAGTTTCCATATTCCTATGGCTCCCTTGACTCCAACAGGTACTTAGTACAGAACCTTAAAATGGACGAAGTGGCCCCTTATTCCTAAGGTGATCAGTAGTGTTTTTTCCATAACACTACCTTCCCCAATAGCTAAGCTGTCTGAAATCCCTTCCTTAAGGAAGTTCCTTTCTCAGTATGTGTTCAATTTCCATTGATACACAACGAATATAGCTTACTTAGCCAAAGAAATACAAAAAGCTTCAGTCAAGAGTTTTGGAAATAATTCTTTAAGAGTTTTACAGCTTATCCGTCCCACAGATATTTCAGCCCAAGGCTGATACTTTAAACATAATTATTCTAAACTGAAGTCCCATAGACTCGAGATTCAGTTCAGAGATAACGAGTGGAAAGGAAAGAAGAAACACTTATATTGAAATGAAACAAGAAAGATTACAACAAAATATAAAATGGGGAAGATGGTTGATGCTCGTGAGGAGTCTCAAGTGAATGTTACAGAACAAGGTAGAAGTGTTGTCACTTAACTACAACTACAACTATACAAAATTAAACTACTAACTAATATTTAGGTGATCTCTTCTTCAGGAATTTTATTTCTAAGGAATTCGATGATGTCTTCGTGTTTGGGACGTCCTTTTTATAGGCAGAAGAGGGATTGGCAGTCTTGTAAAATCCTTTGGAGTTGGTTTCTTGACTGAAGGGATGGGGCGGTGGCATCCGTGTTTAGAAGCTTGCAATTTGCTTGATGAGACAGTTTTTCTTGATGATTAGTTGTTTTCTTGCAGTCCCTCATGCCTTGCTTTCTTTTTAGCCAATGAGAACTCTTGATTCTCTACTGTTCACGTTTCTTGGTGCTTAAGTGGTGCACCGCCTTTGCTTTTAGAAGACGTTGTTTCCACGTTTCCTGCAAAATGAACAGAAGCATTAAATGAAGGGAGCAGGTGTAATAAATGCTCTCAATCTGTTCCCCTTTTAATATGTTTTCAAAGGATTACGTCATCATCCGTTCCCCCACTGTATTTTTGTCACAAATTTGTAAAACAAGTGATTTTCATGCTGAAGTCGCTCATCAGATGAGAGAACGAATGGTATTTTTCCATCAAATTAGGCTTAGATGGGAATGAATTTACGTCCCATCAACCAGCAAAACCAACCACGGTAACATTACAGATGGCAGACAGATCCATTGTCAAACCATGAGGAAAGATTGAAGATCTACTAGTTAAAGTAGATAAATTCATCTTACCCGCAGATTTCATCATCTTGGATTACGAAGATGACATTGACATTCCCATCATTCTGGGTAGACCGTTCCTAGCAACTGGCGGAGCGGTCATCAATGTACAAAAAGGGGAGCTAACCATGAAAGTTCATGATGATGAAATCAAATTCAATATCGTAAAAGAAATAAAGTATCAGGATGAAGATGGAGATTTAGAAGAATGTTCTGCAATCACTTTGTTAGATAACCAGCTCAGCAGAAAAATAGAAGAAGAAGAAAGTCCACAAAAGGAGGAGCATAATTGCTATCTGCAAGAAAGGAAACCTGAACTGCTGCTAAGAACTGAACAGGAAAAGCAACTCAAACGACCATTTTCAGAACACCCTCCTAATCTTGAACTAAATCCTCTTCCCCAACACTTAAAGTATGCATACCTTGGAAATATTAACACCCTCCCTGTGATCATCTCCTCATTTCTCACCAAGGAACAAGAAGAACTGCTGATCAACAATCTGAAGAAGTACCAAGGAGCTATCGATTGGACCATAGTAGACCTCAAAGGTATCAGTCCTTCTTTTTGTATGCATAAGATATTATTGACTGATCCTAACAGTTTTTCAGTAGAACACCAAAGGAGATAAAATCCTATAATAAAGGAAGTGGTAAGAAAGGAAGTCATCAAATGGCTAGATGCAGGTATCATATATCCAATATCTGACAGCAGTTGGGTGAGTCCTGTCCAGTGCGTTCCCAAAAGGGGGGGCATAACTGTGGAATTAAATGAGAAAAATGAGCTAATCCCCGTAAGAAAAGTTACAGGGTGGAGAATTTGCCAAGATTACAGAAAGCTCAATAATGCCACCAGAAAAGACCACCTCCCACTCCCTTTTACAGATCAGATGTTGGATCATCTAGCATGTAAGGAATATTTATGTTTCCTTGATGGTTATTCTGGGTATAACCAAATTGCTCTAGCATCAGAAGATCAACACAAGACCACCTTCACTTGCCCATACGAAACGTTTGCTTTCAGAAGGATGCCTTTCGGGTTATGTAATGCACTAGCAACGTTCCAGAGGTGTATGTTCTCTATTTTTTCTGATTTGATAGGTGAAGGAGTAGAAGTTTTCATGGATGACTTCTCGGTGTTGGGAACGTCATATGTCCACTGCTTAGATAACTTAGAAAAAGTCCTCCAAAGATGTCTCACCTCTAATTTGGTGCTTAACTGGGAAAAATGCCACTTCATGGTGAAAGAAGGAATCGTCCTGGGACATAAAATTTCCAAAAAAGGACTAGAAGTGGATCAAGCCAAAGTAGAAGCAATAGCAAAGATGCCACCACCGGTTAATATCAAAACTCTGAGATCATTTCTTGGGCATGCGAGTTTCTACAGAAGGTTCATTAAATATTTTTCCAAGATAGCTAGACCTTTGTGCCACTTGTTAGTAAAAGATGTAAAATTTGAGTTTAACTCTGATTGTCTGAAAGCTTTTGAAACCTTGAAAAACAAGCTCGTTACTACACCTGCCATCCAACCTCCTGACTGGAACGTACCCTTTGAATTAATGTGTGATGCAAGTGACCAAGCTATTGGGGTAGTTCTGGGCCAGAGGAAGGACAAACTCTTTCGTAGCATATACTATGCCAGCAAAACTTTGAATGAAGCTCAGGTGAACTATACAGTCACTGAAAAGGAACTGTTGGCTGTAGTATATGCCTGCGAAAAGTTCAGACCTTACATTTTAGGATCAAAAGTTACTGTTCATACTGACCATGCAGCTCTTAAGTATCTTTTTGCCAAGAAAGAAGCAAAGCCAAGATTGATAAGATGGATCCTCTTGCTGCAAGAATTCAATCTGGAGATCAAAGAAAGAAAAAGATGTGAAAACCAAATTGCAGATCACTTGTCCAGATTAGAACACATTGAAGTGGGACTACCAATCAAGGAAACATTCCCTGACGAGCAATTATTTGTCATCAATCACACAGAAACAGACGTTCCTTGGTTTGCTGATATAGCCAACTTCCTGGCAGCAGGACTGGAACCATATGAAGCAAACAGGATGCAGAAGAAGAAATTTTTTCATGATTGCAGGAACTATCTCTGGGATGAACCATTATTATTCAAAAGATGCGCAGATCAGATGATAAGGAGATATGTTCCAGAAGAGGAACAACCCCAAATCCTTCTACACTGCCATCCATCCCCATATGGAGGCCATCTGGGTGGAATAAGGACTGCATCCAAGGTTCTTCAATCTCGTTTTTACTGGCCTTCCCTTTTTAAATACGCACTTCAATATGCTAAACAATGTGATAAATGTCAAAGGGAAGGTAACTTAACCAAACAAAATGAAATGCCCCTTAATCCCATTTTAGAAGTTGAATTATGTAAGCAAGTGGGTGGAAGCGGTTGCTTTACCCACTAATGATGCTAAGGTGGTTACAAAATTTCTAAAGAAAAACATTTTGACCAGATATGGTACCACTCGCTGTCTCATCAGCGATGGTGGGAAACATTTCATTAACCGCCAACTTGAGAGATTGTTGGAAAAATATGGAGTTAGACACAAAGTCACGACCCCATATCATCCACAAACCAGTGGTCTCATTGTTGTCTCAAACCGGGAGGTTAAGAGAATTTTAGTGAAGGTAGTCAACCCTTCTCGCAAAGACTGGTCTCTCAAGTTAGATGAAGCATTATGGGCTTACAGAACTGCATACAGAACACCCTTAGGATGTTCCCCATATAGATTGATATTTGGCAAAGCATGCCACCTTCCCCTCGAACTAGAACACAAAGCGTACTGGGCAGTTTATGCCCTCAACATGGATGAGAAGGCAGCAGGAGAAAATAGACTGCTACAACTTGAAGAGTTAGAAGAATTCAGATGGAACACGTATGAGAATCATAAATTATACAAAGAAAAGATGAAGAAGTGGTACGATAAAAGGATCAGGAACAGAGAACTAAAAATTGGCCGAAAAGTGTTGCTCTTCAATTCCAAACTAAGACTGTTCCCAGGAAAACTCAAATCAAGATGGACTGGGCCATACCAGATTATAAATGATGCAAGGAATGAAGCTTTTGAGATTCAAGGATCTGAGCATGGTCGTTCTTTCAAAGTTAATGGACACAGGTTGAAGCTATACACTGATGAAACCTTCAATGAAAAAGAGGAGAGTATCCCTCTTTCTGAGTTCAACTGAAAGGTAAGTATCATGTCTAGCTAAAGACATTAAACTAAGCGCTGTGGGAGGCAACCCAGTGGATGCATTTGCTCTCTAACAAAGAGCAAACTTTTGGGGTAGTTAACCTTAACCACATGGCTCCCAAATGGAGGGAACGTCTGATGTTCAACTCCAAAGTCCAAATAACATACGTTCTGTTCCAGGAACGTAGTTTTGGGGTGGTTCACTAACCACACAATCCCAAAAAAAAAAAAAATTGTTCAAACTGCTTGGTACATACAATTCAGTTATAGTATTATGGCTGTACAATTTTGAATAGCCAATAACATGAAACACAAAGTCAATGATTAATCATTTTTATTCTTTCTCTGAGTACTTGAAATAGGAAAAGTGAAGAGAATTTAATCTTCAGATTTTTGAGGGATGCTGATCTGTGTGAGCTAAAGCTGGTAAGGAACGAAAAAGGCCAAACACTTACTTATGAGAGTGTTCCTGAGGTAAAAACTTGTTGTGGATTTAGCAAGTGTACTAGTCACACAAGATGATGAGTAAAGATCGTTCCCACGAGGATTTGGATTCAAACATCGACTAACCATATATACTTAAGTTGAATCAAATAAAAGATGATTGATTGCATTGATTTCTTGTCACCAGAAACTTAGTTGAATTGTATTAAAACTTAATTAACAAATAAAACTGTGAATTATACTCTAAACAAGTAGTCAGATATCAATTTCCCTCAAGCATGAACTTATGTCAGAATCAACTCCTATAATGAGTTATCTCCCATGTGATGTTAATCAATTTTTTTCTTATCATCAAGATGTAATCCCTTACTACCCTGATTGATAAATTAATCAGAAACCCCAATCCCTTGGTGATTCCCTTCTTAATACATGCATTAAATACTAAGATCTTAAGATCACATCAGAATCCTAGCATCAATCCCTTGACTACTAGAACACTGATGATGAAGTTGTCAATTACAGAAACAATGTAAACATGTCTGTTCTACACTATTCCCTTGATAGAAAGAATTAATCAAGACAACTTCATACAATCACATAAGAGATAAACAAAATATTCAATTAACCATTCATAAATTCACACTTGAGTTCCATTGAATCAGACTACAAAGGACTCTACTCAGACATAATTGAATTATAAACAAGAGACGAAGAAAGATCAAACTCCATTGTCATGATAGTTGAGTCTTGAATCTTCAAGTACAATTACATAGAATGAACTAACTAATACAAGAACTAATCCTAAAGAATTTGGAAAGTCAGAGAAAATGAAGTGTCAGATCAGAGGATCTGAGATATGATAGATTATGAGAGAATGTGAAGGCCCTTGCCTTTTATAGAGTTACAAAATACAACTAAATAACAACTAAATAACAACTAAAAACTGACATGGGCGCTAAAACGTTCACTATTGGGCGTTTTAGCATCCCTGTTTGACGAGTGCCCAACTTCTTTTAACTGATTCCAACGCTAAAATGTTTGACTTGGACGTTTTAGCGTTTGAGACCAGAATCTTTTCCCACATCAGAGCGCTAAAACGTTTGATCATGAAGTTTTAACGCCCAAGACCAGAAACTTTTCCAACAGCAGAGCGCTAAAACGTTAATGTTGGAAGTTTTAGCGCTCGGCACCAGCAACTTTTGTCTTCAGTTTGCAGCAGCGCGCTAAAACGTTTTGTGTGGACGTTTTAGCGCTCAACACTTAAGCATTTTCCCTTTCTTCAGAATCTTCTTCCTTCTCTCTGCTGCTCCTTGAGCTTCATTTCCCTACAAGACAATGTAAATTTTCAACAAAGCTTTCAGAACTTGTACTTGAGGGATTTCCATGACATTAACCTCTTTTCCATCCATTTAATCACACAAATTGATACTAATTCATGCTTAAAAACGTGATGAACTAGGGGTTTATCAGTAACCACCTTGAAACTTCTCAACTTGCCTTGATGCTGTAAGTACTGCTGAAGAATAGATGGATTTCACTACCAAGGATAAACCATACACTCACTCCCTTTCATTCAAACAAAACAGAACCATACACACACTTCCATTCCATCTATAATCATCACCAGGTCAACCAAGAAGGGCAAGGAACAGATCCAAAATGAGCAAAAAGGACAGAATAAGGAAAACAAAGAAAACGAGAATAACCATTCAAAAGAATTCATAAAAAGATACCAGAAAACCTTCCTTCAAGGGAAGAAAAGGTACAAAAAGACAAGGTGTTCCCTCAAACAAGAAAAGTCCAGTTCAAAAGCACAAAAATGAACGTTCCTTGGCCCCATGATCATGACCATCATTCTTCCACACCTCCATAAACATTCCTCTCAAAAGATCCTTGGAAGGGAAGACATCTGCACTTTATAGGAAAGCAGCAGAAAAGCAAGTTCTGAAGAATCACATCCAGGAACGGACAGAGAAACACCAAGCCCTGAGTGATAGTGAGACAGAAGATCAACAACCTTCACTTACCTTGGAACAAATTCTTTATGCTTTATACCTATGGAAAGTAGTTCATTTTTTTTAATAGATTATGATTGCTCACTGGCTCAAGTTTTTGATGTTGAGCTATTCTTTGAAATTGAGTAGCCTAAACCACTATTTCTGAGTTGTTTGAAGACAACCAACAGTTTAGTTTTGGGGTGTTTGATGGGACGTAAATTCGTTCCCATCTAAGCCCATTTTGATGGCAAAATACCATCTGTTCTCTCATCTGATAAGCAACTTCAGTATGAAAATTACTTGTTTTACACCTTTTTGACAAAAACACAGTAGGGGAACGAATGATGACATAATCCTTTGGTAAACATATTAAAAAGGGAACAGATTGAGAGCATTTATTGCACCTGCTCCACTCATTTAATGCTTCTGATCACTTTGCAGGAAATGTGGAAACAAAGTCTCCATAAAGCAGAGGCGGTGCATCAATTAAACACAAAGAAACGTGCACAACAGGAAATAAAGATTTCTCATTGGCTGGGAAGAAAGCAAGACATAGGGGACTGCAAGAAAATGGCTAATCTCAATAATAATTGTCCCATCTAGCAAGTTGCAAGCTTCCAAACACTTTTGCTACTGCCCCGTTCCTTCAGTCAAGAAACCAACTCCAAGGAATTTTACAAGATTGCCACTCACTCTTCTGCCTATAAATAGGACGTCTCAAACACGAAGACATCATCGAATTCCTAAGGGATTGAATTCCTTAAGAAGAAGATCACTTAGTATTTAGTTTGTAGTTAATTTTGTATAGTTGTAACTATAGTTAAGTGACAACACTTCTCCCTTAGTCTGTATCACTCACTTGAGACTCCTAACGAGCATCAACCATCTTCTCCACTTTACATTTTGTTGTAATCTTTCTTGTTTTACTTCAATATAAGTGTTTCTTCTTTCCTTTCCACTCGTCATCTCTGAACTGAATCTTGGGTCTATGGGACTTCAGTTTAGAATAATTATGTTTAAAGTAACAGCCATGGGCTGAAGTATCTGTGGAACGGATATGCTGCAAAGTTCTTAAAAAAGTTATTTTCAAAACTCTTGTACTGAAGCTTTTTGTATTTCTCTGGCTAAGTAAGCTATATTCATTGTGTATCAATGGAAATTGAACATATACTAAGAAAGAAACTTCCTGAAGGAAGGGATTTCAGACAGCTTAGCCAGTGGGGCAAGGTACTGTTTTGGCAACAACACTATTGGTTACCTTAGGAATAAAGGGCCACTTCGTCCATTTTAAGGTTCTGTACTAAGTACCTGTTGGAGTCAAGAGAGCCATAGGAGTATGGAAACTTGTGAGTCATCCAGTCCATGAGCTGAGGAATCAGAGTTGGCAGTTAAAAAACTGGGACAAAGCCAAAAAGTGCTAAGTCTTGAGCAGAGAAAGTAACTGTTTAAGAATGGAGCAGTGAATTCGTTCCTTGTGTTAAAACTGTTTTAAAACCATTCACCTTGTTGTCTCTTGATTATAGTTATTCCTGTTTTATTTTTACTTTATTCAATCTTATATCTATCAATCTCCAATGACTATTGTCGTACCTTCTCTCATCAAGAGGGATCAAATATATAACGACGCGAGGAGTTGTTTGCCATCAAACTGAACCTACTGTTCTTGAGGAACGTTGTCAAGACAGTAGGGAACGTTTGACCATACAGTTCAATCACTAACTTTTCTTCTCATTTTCATTCTTTATAAAATAGTTTAAGGCATTATTTAGAGTTCTATCCTCGTGGGAACGATAATCTGGGAATTACTACACCCATTATTATTTGATGCGTGCACTTGCGCACTTGGGTTGGAAGTAAGGGAACAAATCTGTTTCCCCTTGCTAATTTGAAATAGAGAAACGTCCTCCATCAGAATATATATTTTTCCACCTACAGAAAACCACCCAACAAATATATTAATATATAATTTAGAAATGTGAGGTGTTATAGTAGGAGTCCGACACCTCCTACCATATGACGCCTCGTAAGGTGCCATGCCCAGGATAACATGAAAACTGTTGTTGTACGAAAACTCAACCAATGACAGGTACCTATCCTATGCTGAACCCTACTCCAAAGTGCAAGCCCTCAACATGTCCTCCAATGTCTGGATGGTCCTCTCAGTCTGTCCGTCAGTCTGAGGGTGATAGGCTGTACTCAATCTCAACTGACTACCAAAAGCTCCCTGCAGCGCCTCCCAAAACCGAGATGAGAACTTCGGGCCCCTATCACTGATGATACTCTCGGGCACCCCGTGAAGGCTCACGATCTCGCGAACATACATCTTGGCCAACTGCTTAGTAGTGAAGCTCACCTTCACCGGAAGAAAGTTGGTAGACTTGGTCAATCTGTCCACAATGACCCAGATAGAGTCGCACCCAGCCTGAGTCTTAGGCAATCCCACTACGAAGTCTATGGAAATGCTCTCTCATTTCCATTCCGGAATCTCTAGAGGTTGAAGCTTACCAGACGGCTTCTGGTGTCCAATCTTCACCTTCTGGAAATCAAACACTTGGACACGTACACAGCTATATCTTTCTTTATGCCCGGCTATCAGAAATTTCTCTTTAAGTCCTGGTACATTTTTGTAGCACCAGGGTGGACAATAAACTGGCCCTCACGAGCCTCTGTCATCACCTCTTCGGTCATAGGACCTCGAGGAAATCACGATCCTCTTCTAGAACATCGAAAGTCCATTCTCATTCCAAGACACACCATCTTGGTTTTTCACATAGCCAAGGCACTCTCTCTGCACTTGCGCCTCTTTGATCTTCTCCATCAACTCGTTTTCAACTCCAACGGTTTCCATCTCAAGAAGTGCACCCTCAACAGAGAGGTCACTATCAGATCTCGAAACTTCTCAAAAACATCAAAATTGTCTTTCGATTCACTGAGATCACCAGTCACTTCATCAATAGAGGTGACCTGACCCCACATACTCTATTCCTCCCAATAACTTGGGTGAGTTTAGGTCCTATTCCATGACTATAACCTCGACTTGACTTACAATTTTATAAATCATTATTCTCAAAATAAAATCATATTCCTTTCATAGTACGAAGTCATAATCATGTTCACTTCAATCAATTCATGTTAGTTAACATGCTAATTCACATAGTAACGTACCTTAGTTCACGTACACCTGCAAAATTTTTAATTCCAATAACATAGAAATCAAATACTCCATACAATCGTATACCTCAATCTCTATGGCATCTGCAAAATCGAAAGTCAATAAAGGTGAAATACATTGATACATTACTACAATTTATCGTACTTATTTCATGCTTAGCACTATCCATGGTGTTAACATGTCAACTACATATGAAACATATCCATAATTTACATATTAACCTAGAGTCATGGAGACCACTCGACCCACAAAACTAACTGTACATACACCTGCCTCACATATGTCAAATCGCGCGTGACCTTGCCACAAAGTTCAAGTGTTACACACTTAACTCCTTAAAGAGAATTTCACATTCTCAACAAACCTGACTAGAGAGTGTTCCTCACTCACCAGCAATAAGATATCTTCTCTCACGTTTTTAAAGTAAATCACTATCACAACATGTAATGGCATAAGACATCTTACCTTTCATGCCAAACTTGGCATATCACTCTTCGTATAGTTTACTCATCCCACCACTTGGTGGTTGTAGAGTTTAAACTCATATTTCAAGTCTCTTAATGCATTATTATACCAAGAGGTAAACTAAAATTGATTGATCTGTGCACCTCGTGCACCCAGACCACCCGATGAGTCAAACTCAAATCAGTGCCCTCATAGGACTTTCAAGAGTCAACACCCCTAGGATCCAATCCCCAAAGGGAAACCCAAGACATAGGTTATCGGCCAAGGAACTAGTAGGCATACCAGTCTCCAGTGTACCTCGTACACAAAGACCACTCAATGAATTACACATCAATTGAGGGTTCAAACATACTCCTCAAAGGCACCCTCTTCAGATACATCCCTCTCAGGGATAGTCCACAATACGTTGATGGCCAACAACCCACTCAATTAACCTAGTTCCTCAGGTCGTATTATCAAACACTTCAATACAACATTCAATGCATAAACATAATTCATAAATCATGTTATGCAATCACAGTAATTCAACACACAATTAAACATACAATTTCTCAACAGCCAATCCGTACCCAAATGATCTCAAAGTTGACCATGGGTAGACAATTTAAATCTGCCACGCAGTCTCGGCCATCCAACGAAAATATCACATCCAGATAAATAGATGAAGCATCGCATTTCTTCCCCGTAGTGGTAATAACCCTCAGAGATAGAGTAAGCTCAAATATGGGCAAGTTCAGCCCTACAACAATCGGACTCGCAATAAATAAGTGTGTCGTCCCTAAGTCAAACAATACATCACCACAGTATCTCCAACATGAGTTATACCTCTCACAAGGTGCGGAGCTCGGTCCGTGTGCTGACTATCTAACGTATAAACTCGATCGGTCTCTGGTAGTGCAGGAATCATCTAGGATGGTACCACAAGAGTAACCGTAGCACTAGCGACATGTGTAAAGCAGTCTCTGGAGTAGTGGCCCTTCTTGCCACACTTGAAGCATATCAGCTCACCCGAAGCACAACGTCCCAAATGCTCTTTCTCATAACCTATACACTTCGGGATAGTCGAAGGTCTAGCAAAATTGTCTGCTTGAGTAGTAAACCTCTTGAATTTGTTGCACAGTTATTTGGCCTGTAGCTGCTTTCCTTTACCTTTGCCTCCAAACTTCATGTCCCTCCAGGAAGTGGAACTACTGGTTCTCTTGGCCTCAGATTCTTTGACTTTCTTTGCCTCATGGTTCACAGGACTCTTCTCGAGATCGCATCCCTGCTGAATGCAAGTATCGAAGTCTTTAGATGTTGATCCAGCTATCCTCTCCATGCGACATACTGAAACATTTTGTACTCCTACAGCTCGCTCCACCTTGGTAGCGCTCCTTTTGATAAGGTGACCTGGCTTGCCACATTGAAACATACTTTTTGTCCTTGCCAGTAAGTACCCTTATGAGTCTTTCCACACGGGATGCACTTAAGCAGCGAGGATTCATTCCCAACTAACATCCCTCTAACTCCACTCCCGCACTGATGTGGGGATGGAGGTGGTGGCAGCGAAGGATGTTGGCTGTCATGACAACCAATTCTCATCTCCTCCAATACGACCCGTACCATAGTCATATACGTCATTCGATTCGCCTCCAATACATCTTCAATGGCTTTGCGGTTTGTCTCTCTAATTACATCCATTATAGCCTGGTTTGCCGCTCTAGTGGCCTCCTGTTCGGCTTGTCTAGTCGCCTGCATCTCAGCTAATGCAGTCAGGATAGGATCAGGTTGACCCTCATTCGTCTCCCGAGTTCTCCTAGAAGGCGCCATAACTCTGCACATGTTACACAAAGGATGAGTTGATCAGGCCCATACAATGTGATCACACAAGCATTATCATAGCAAAACCCAAAGAGAAAATCACAAGACAGAAACACCACAAACATCCTAAGTTATTGCAATACATACAGGCTTTTTCCCTAGAAAGTGCTTTGATACCATAAAATGTAACACCTCGTATGCATCCGAATTTGTTATCATATTACGGTATTAAGCACAACTCAATTTAATGCAGAAGCTAACTTTTTCCCTTCAATTATGACGTCATTATTATTAACCAAGTTGATTACTTAATCCTTTTTCAAAATAATGCATGTATGTAAATTGCAATTTAAACAAATAATTGAATAACCTCAATTAATAAATGCGTATCTAGTCACGGAACTACAACATGTAGACCAGACGGTATCCTGATAGATTATACAAACTCAAGTCTGAATAACATAGTGAAAACAATATGGCATGTACAACCTCCATACTCACCAAATAAGGCAACATAGCCCAACAATGTTTCAACAACGATAACAACGTAATGAAGGTAAAACATAGTCAGAAACTAGGCATATAAGTAAAAACAGCATGCATCAATCAGTCAACTAAGCTCTGGCCTCCTGCCGCCCGAGGTATCAACTCCCGAGGCACCTGAACCTGAAAATGTGCCCCAAACGTGGGGTGAGATCTCTAAAAAGAAATATCAGTAAAAAAAGGGGTCCTCAAGGATCCTTCTCCTTTATATGAATGTTCCACTCTATTTTTGGGCATATGCTATTATTACCTCATGTTATCTCATCAGTCGTATACCCTCTTCCGTGCTTTACAATGAAGCCCCGCATAATGTGTTATTTCCAGGTACACCTTCCTATTCACTGCCTCAATATATTTTTGGGTGTACTTAGCTTTGTTTATGACCTCACTCTAAGAAAAGATAAATTAACATTCAAAGCCTTTAAGTGTCTCTTTCTTGGTTACTCTTACTTTCAAAAGGGGTACTGCTACTACTCTTCTGATCATAAGTGATATGTTGTGTCTGCTAATGTCACCTTTCTTGATCAGCAACCCTTCTCATGTTCCAAAATTTTTGTGTCACAGGTTGATCATATTCTTTACATTCCTTTTCGTGATTTATCTTTATTAGTTGCAAGTGCCAGCCCTACTATAGACCTGACACCAGTTGACTTACTACCTTCATGGGTCGTCTTTTCCCTTATGGCTCCTCCACCAGAGACTACTCTTATTTCCCTCTGCAAAGGTATTTGATCCATTCGTAACCCTTATATACTTTAATCCTTTTTGAGTTATGATTATCTCTCTTCACAAAATTTTTCCTTTGTTAGTTTTTCATCTATTGTCATTCCTAAGACCACAAGTGAAGCACTATCTTACACGGGTTGGTGCCAGGCGATGATTGATGAAATGACAGCTCTTTACTCTAATAGCACGTGGGATCTTGTTCCTGCCACTCCTAGGAAGTCTGTTGTCGGTTGCCGATGAAAATTCACTGTCAAAGTTGGCCCTGATGGCACTATTGACCGCCTCAAAGCCCACTTAGTTTCCAAGGGATACACTCAAATTTTTGGACTGGACTATGGGGACACCTCTCCTGTTGCCAAGATGGATTATGTTCACCTATTTCTTGCACTTGTTGCCATTCACCATTAGCCCCTTCTTCAGTTGGACATAAAAAATGTCTTCTTGCACAGTGATTTGCATGAAGAAGTCTACATGGAGCAACCACCCAATTTTGTTGCTCAAGGATAGTCTTATAGGATGGTATGCAAGTTGTGTAAATCCTTATATGGCCTGAAGCAGTCTCCTCGGGCTTGGCTTAGTTATTTCAGTTCCGTTGTTCAAGCCTTCGGTTTAACTAAAGCATCTTGAACTCATATGGTTACGACAATTGGTTAAGGAACTGTGCTTTTGCAAACAGTAGCCTATGAGACTCATTTGTGACAACCAAGTTGTAATACATATATTATCTAACCCGGTCTTTCATGAGAGTACCAAACATCTTGAAACTTATTGCCACTTCATTCGAGAAAAGATTTAATCTGGAGAAAATGATACATTTGTCAGTTTCAATGATCAACTTGCAAATATATTCATCTCTTAAAAGTCCATTAGTAGATTATAATTGTAGCCAACTTGGAGCCTATGATATATATGCTCCAACTCCCGGGGGGGAGTATTAGAATTATCAGGGAAAATGTGTAAATAATCATATAATTATTCATAGATATTAGTTTTCTTATTTTATTAAGATTTGAGTTAGGTTTTGGATTTCTCCTTTAAGCCCGTTAGTTTCTCTGAACTCCTTTATATCTGTTGAACAAAATCTAATAATATATATCATGCATTTTCTCAATTCTCTTTATTCTCAAGTATATTAATCGAACTTGGCAACATCCTCAAGTCTTAAATTGGAGAGACATATTCTTTATTACATGTTGGTTCCTTTGGCAGTGGAGCAACAATGAAATCCACTCCCATGTTTTAAGCCACCATCACAGCCCAACCTTATCATATCTAAATTAACATCTCTGAAGTGCGCACTGCAATGGACTCAAGATATCGTCAGCCTTCATCCATCTTAAGTACAACAGTAGTAACTTGCCAAACTCCTCAACAAGACTGGGGAAACTTAATGTAGATGGAGCAGTTAAACAGCCTTTCAACGATGCTGCTTGTAGAGGACTTGTTCGATTGGATCATGGATTGTTGGTTTTACTTGTAAGATTGGTAGATGCAATCCTTTAACAACAGAACTTGGGAGCATCATTTGAGGCATGGAGGTGGTTTGGTTGATGAAGGCTTCAAAGGTGGCAATTGAAACTGACTCAACCATTGTTATCCAGTTGCTCACCAACCCTATAAATAAAGAAAATCCATGCCAACTTGTTGTTCAATGTATTTTGAATGGAAGGAGGAAGAATGGGATCTTTTCAATTCAACCATACACTAAGTGACAGAAATAAATGTGTCGATTGAATGGCTAACTTTGCTTTTACTACTTTGAACTTTATTATAGTATTCTTTAGGATCTACGTTGTTTTGCATAAACTTGTGTTTCTATTTAATTTGCTGTGTTTTCTCTTTTTTGGGCTTAGCACGTCGTGTACTAAAAAAAATGAAATGAGCTAGTTAAAGTAAAAATAATAATAATGAGCCATATATAGCCGGGGTATGATCTTGACCCAAGTTAAATTTTAATAAATTGTACTTATTATATATAATTATATAATTAATTATAATTTGACCCGGATTCAAATTATAATTTGGCACAGGATACAATTTGTAATTTGACCTCATCTAAAACATAAAATATTTTTGGTTAAAGATTTAGATAAGTTGTATTAGGTTATGTGTTAAATTTTCACTTCTATAAAAAAAATAAAATATTTTTGGTAAAATTAAAATATATTTAATAAAATTATAACTCTTCTTAGTGCTGTATGCTCAGTTGCTCTATATTTAATATAATTTAAATATATTATGATATGAACTAACTAAAATTAAAAAAAAAAATACACATATAATTTTTTAACCCGAGCTCAAATTGGAGTCCATCTCCGTCACTGATAATAATAATAAATAAATAAATAAAACAAATGAGCCAATTAAATAGAGCGATCTAACTAACACTTGACCCGGTAAAAATCTAAGCCAAGGTTGGGCTATGTCAAACCCAACCAATGTTTACGAGTATAATTTGTTTGGCACCAAAGATAACTTATCCCCCCCTTCTTTTTTTTATTCAGTGTTTGGTTTGACCTTACGAATAAGATAAACTTACTATTCATTCATCTAACTCCCCTCTTTTTGTTTTATTTTAATATATTTTTAAGTTATTATGTCTGGAATTTAAGATATTATTAGGTAAGGCAATGAGACAGCTAAAATAAGGCAATTTTTATTATTATGCACTCCTAAAGCGAAGGAAAATGGTAGCCTCTTACGAAAATCAGCTTCACGGCAACCTTCACCCCCCAGCCCCCGAAAAAAAAATAAGAATCAGTTTCGATCCTCTTAATTTTAAGTTAGAAGCTACTTATAAATTAAAGCTAAAAAAAAGAGCTTAACAAAATAAGCTAAAAGCTATTTAAAAATTACATAAAAAATTTAGCTTAAAAATTACTTAAAAGCACATATTTCAAGAAAATTATCTCTCTCTCTATCTTTATCACTCTTCATTTAAAAAAAAAAGTACACAATTCAAGAAAAACAGATAAGAGCTTAAATAAAAGCTCCTCCTTCATTATATAAAAAAGAGTTTTTCTCAAAATCTGTTTGGCCTAATTTATGCTTATAAGTAGCTTCTAGCTTAAAAAAGAGAGCATCCAAACAGGCACTAAGAACATTGTTCTAACTTTCGCAGAAAATTTTTCATACAAAATATCAACTATTTATCTGTACCATTTAACATTTTAAGATACTTATCAAACTAATGGTAAACACTTTTTTTTATCAGGAAATGAAATTTACATCATATCAAAATTTACATCATATCATTCCCAAGTCAGCTAAAGCAAATAACTTCAAGTTGGGGGAAAAACATTTTAATATATGTTTCTCCTCTCCTTATTTTACCAAGAGATAATACAACAGTAGCCGGTTCAAGGTTTCACCTGCACACTAGTATTTACATTTGCAAAAATTTACAAAAATGTAGTAAAAGGGGACAAAATGAAAAATTATCTATAGAATAGTTTTACCATGTGGGTGCCATTACCCTTCCTCCCTCTATACAAGGCCCGTAGCAGATAGATAACAAATCTGCTTGCTTTCAGCCTGCTACCTGGGGATAAGGTTCTAGGAGCCAATAATCAAAGTTCAATTTAGAGAAAGCATAAAGCCAAAGAGATGATTGCAATAGGTATGAAGCTGTTTAAACTAGTGTAGCCACCATCCTCTCCAACAATCTCAAGCTTCTCTACTAATATAAAAGCAGCAGTTGATGGTTTTACACAACAGGAATTTGGAAGCTTTCACTATTAACATGATGCATTTGCTTTTGCACAGCCTTGACCGCAGCTACTCTAGCTGCATTAGCTGCTCTATTAGCAGCTGCTACTGCTCTGTTCACCCTTTCATCTACCTTGGCCACATCATAGGCTTTCTCTGCTGTTCGTCTTGCTTCCTATTTGTTCAAAAAAGAAACACAAAATTAATTGAAATCTCAGAATGCTGTAAATTATCTAACTTGCCCCTATCATAGACTTTCTCTGTTGTTCGTCCTGCGTCCTATTTGTTTAACAAAGAAACACAATTGAAAGCTCATAATGCTGTAAATTATCTAACTATTGGCAGTTTGTCTTGTCCCTTTCCTCTTACAAGGTTGCGCTAATTTTAAGCATATAAGACAAGAAATCCAAGAATCTGTCTTTACCCTCAACTTCAATGAAATCCTGTTTTCTTCCAGTAATTTGTAAGCTAAAGACTCAAATCAACAAATATTTAACTAATAACTCAACCATCATGAACTCCTCCCTCCCCAAACTCTGAAATGAGTCATATCATATTAATTAACAATACCACCAAAGCAAAGTTAGATAAAGAATAGATTGGCACATCATCCTATCTTCGAAGTAACATATTCACAGCAATCAGCAAAGACAGATTCATCTAGATTCCAGACTAGGACACCGTGTAGACAAAGAGAAAATATTCAACAATGTTCTTTTTTCTTTATTTATAACTGGGGAAAGAAAATTTAACAAAAACTAATGGAAAAAATCGTAAACACAAAGTACGTGCCTGCAACGCATTGAGTACTTTGGAATGATAAACACCAACAGGAGAAACTGGATAAGTGGTATTCTGTGTGCTTGGAATATCAAGGACTCCATTTTGCCAGTGACCATGTTGGGTTTCGCCATTTCTAAATGTATACATTCCAAGTCCTTGCCTTCTTCCCTCATGCCAGGCTCCTTCATAACGATGGCCATTTGCAAAACGATATATCCCAAACCCATGCATCTTGTCCGCAAAATATTCACCCGCGTATGTATCTCCATTTCTAATTAAATAAAAAAGTAATTAGTTACAAGAAAAATAAAACATCTGAACTTTTCATGGTGAGCAAACAAAAAGGTGCAGACAACTCCATTCATAATTCCACATTTGTTTCTTATATTCTTAATTCTTCATAGATAGAATACACAATCACCACAAATTAGCCGATATCTACCAGCTTGAAATTGAAGATATCCAATTCGTCTAATTAAATTTATTTCTTACTTCTTAGTTCCTTCCCCAAAAAGGCTAAAGATGCGCTAAAAACAAACATCCTCAAAACAGTGGTTTCATAATCGTGCACAAAGTATTCAATTCAACACTTGTCATCAACAGGTAAACAGAAGGGCAAGCAAAATATTTTCAAATGCCCAAGAGGTATTTTGACAAAACTGAAGCAACAGATAGACCAAATTGAAGACATTTTGCATGTTTCATCCCCTATTAACACACTTGAAACTGTAATAATAAATGTACAAGAGGAATGGTATTCAATAATTCACGAGCCTCACTAACTCATTGCGGAAGCAAATAAAACATGCAAGTAACCATTTACATCTAATAAAACCTGAAATACCATCATTCTTCATTTTAAAATGCTAGGAAAAAAAACAATGCAACACCAAAGGCAAATGACCCTCTCATCTTAAAGTTTCACATTGAAAATTTTATGTATATCTCCCTCTACATAAATATTAACAAATTTCAATAAGATCTAATAGATAGACACAAAAATTTTACATAACAAAATTACTTGAAATTTTAAAAATGAGAGGATCCAATCCCCAGAAACCTACGAAACCATTTCACATGTGGAATCCTAGAGAAAGACAAGGCAACAACACCAAAGGCAAAACGGGGAATGAATCCTCACATGCTAAAATTCCACATACAAATATTTTATATCTATCTCTCTCTATATGCATTTAATTTTCACACGACTGCACCATATGAAATTTTAACACGATAGGAACGATTTCGCGGGAAACCTACAAAACAATTTAGACAAAACTCACCTGAAATGGTAGCGGCCAATGCCATGCTTAACACCCCATTTGAACTCTCCAACATACCTACTCCCATCTTCACAAGTATGAACTCCACACCCATGACTCTGGCCATTAGACCACTCACCAGCATAAACATCACCAGTGTAAAACCTATACACACCAAAACCATGTCTCAACCCTTGCCGATACTGCCCCCGGTACCGGCTACCCCTAGCCCAAGTCTCCACCCCAAACCCATCATACTTCCCATCAACCCAATCACCTTCATACCTCCCACTCATGCTATAGTAATACACCCCACTCCCTGAACACTTACCCTTATGAAACTCACCCTCATAAACGTCGCCGTTTCCATACACCTGAACCCAGCACCCTGAGGTGGCGACCCTCTTATCCGGCTTGTGCCGCGACCCGATGGTCCAGAACACCGGGAGCGGCGGCGGAGGGCGGCGGAAGATGGCGGAGGAGCATTTGAGTTTGATGGGGAAGGAGCGAATTGAAAAGGGGAGGGAAAAAGCGAGGTGGAGAGAGAAGAGAAGAGCCAAGGCTGAGAGAAAGTCCAAGAGGAAGGAACGAGAGACGAGGAAGTTGATGTAGAAGAATGGGAGCGAGAGGAGGAGGATGGCGCGGAGGTGCTTGAGGCGGCGGAGGAGGCTGAAGGCGGCGATTGTGACGGAAAAGAAGGCGGCGTTGTGAGGCTTTAACGGCGGTTGTTGTTGTTGTGGCGGTTGGGATTTTTCAGAGGGTTGAGTTAATTGGGGTCTCTTGTAAGGTGAAGATGAGGGTTCAATGATTTGTGGGTAAAATTGATGATGGTAGTGATTATGATGAGGATGATGGTGGTGTTTTTGGTGAATTGAAGATGGGTATTGAAGTGGTGGTGTTGGATTGAAATCGGAAGAGACGCCAATGCTTTCTTTTCCGATCTGAACCTCTGATTTCTTCTGATGCATTACATAATCTATTCTATTCTATTCTCTCTCCATATATCTCTCTATGGTGGTTTGAATTTGTTTTTCTGTTAATTTTTCTGTCGCTGTGTGTGTATTCTGTGTTTGTCTTAGTTTTGGGTTTGGAAATTTTTGTGTGTGAATTTTGCAGCAGTTTCTATTTGTGGCAAATGAAGAGGGTAACCCTGGGATTATTTGTGGGTTAAGCGATTCTGTCTCTCTGGTTAATCTCAATTGATGTTTTGTGCTTGAGAATCGGATTGCGTGAGGAGTTTAATGGTAATGACGAATGCGAAACACAAATAAAATAAAATTAGGTAATTAAAAAGAGAGACAAGTTTGAAACAAAGCGCCTGAGAGTGTGGGTAAGAGAATTAAAAAACATTAGATGTTTGGAGCTGTTGGTATTTTAAGAGCAACCTTTTTTTTTTGTTTTTTACTTTAGTTTGAAAATTGAAATAAGGATTTTTAAAGTTTCGTCAATTTGTTGTGTATTGGAAATATTTTCGGTAATTTTATAGTATTGACGATTTAATATATTATTTATTAAAATTAAAAATAAATAATATAATTAATCTTATCCATTCTATTCATCATATATAATTAATGTGACTCATTCTCATATCATCTTTAAAAATATTTAAAATTTTAATCTTGAAATTACTTTGAGTTGAATTAGTTTCGAAGTGACGATATGATTGATATATTTCTAAAAAAATAAATAATTAATGTGACTCAAGTTTGACTGTACACCTATATTATCAAAGCTTTGATGGTGTAATGACAAATTTAAGAGTAGAATTATGGATTAATCCGTCTTGCCTCCAATCCATTAAGAATAGGGTAGAGTGAATTGACCCATCATTGATGAGTAGATTGAAAATATCAATCCATCTCAGGAGTTGATGTGTCAACTAGTTTAAAAATAATATTTTTTTCGAATGTATCATAATATTAATAAATAAAAAATTATATAAGGATCACCATATTATTTATGACTTGTGGCCTTGTGGGATTGAATAAGAAATTTGTAAAATTCATTCTGAATCAAACTAGTTGTAAAGTGATAAAAATTGAATATTTCCAACAATAAGAAAAATTGTATGGATCGTAAATTTGTACAAATATTATTATTACAAATTTGCTTTAATAATACTTTGCATATAAGGGTTTTCGTTTTATCCTTTAACATAACACAACAAACTTTCCTACACTCACAACATTTTGTGGGGCCCACACTTTTTAAAACAAAAAAATAAATAAAAAATTAAGGCACGCAAAACGAATCTCTATAACATTACACAATCACTTTTCCTACAACATAACTCTTATAAAACCCTGCATATAATTGCTTTAATCATAGTATTTTTGTATGGAAATGTTCCTGTAAATATTATCTTTTTAATCAATTATTTTTTATAATTTTAAATAAAGTAGTTAATTCACATACACTTAAATAATGTAATAAACAAAGTCATTTGAGTCCGGGTGATTATGCAATTTTTATCCAAATTAAATAACACAATGTCATGTTACCAAAATAAAAAAAATAAATAACACAATGTCAAGCAAAACAAAGATTACAGTATGCAATCATGATAAAGACAAAGACAAATAGGAAAAAAAAACACAAATTAGCCTCTCTCTCTCTCTCTCTCTCTTCTATACTAGTGAAACATTTGAGCAAAATGATGGCTTTCTTATTTTAATTTTACTGGACAACAATAAAGTTTATAAAAATACAAGTGAAAATGAAATTTCATTTGGTTGCGTCAACGTATATTAAACTAAAATAAGGTGCATTACAAAAAAAAAAAAAAACTAAAATAAGGTGCAGGCCTATATTTGATTACAAAAAAGACGAGTGTTTATTTGGTCCACGTGTTTATTTGGTCCACGTGTTAAAAGCATATGGATATATATATATATATATATATATATATATATATATATATATATATTATTTTAAAGGATATAATTTTGTGTTACTTATTTTTTTTAAATCAATTTTGTGTTACTTTAACTGAAATGTGCATTTTTTATATTTTCTTCTAATTTTGTGAAAGAGAAAATATAAAAGGCAATAAATAAATATATATTACAAATGCTGCATTAAAGATTTTAACTTTTTAATCAAATAATTTATTATTTGAATTTAAGTAGTTAATTCATATAAATTTAAATAATCTAAAAATTAAGTCATTTTTTATATAATGATACATAATTTCGTGTAAATTATTCAAAAAAATTACCATTAACTTTTTTTTATTGGCTTAAAAATAATGTTATTTTGAGTCCAGGGAATTATGCAATTTTTTTCCAAAATTAAACAGCACAATGTCCAGGAAAACAAAGACTAAACATAACCACAAAAGAAAGGACACGGGCAAATTTGGTGTCAAACTTAATGCCTATTAATGTTAAACTTCCCCTTATTACAAAGGTACTCTCACTCCCATTTTAAACCATTTTCTCCTTTATTAATTACTACTAACTTAAGCAAAGAAACATGATTGAGAAGCTTCCCGCCCTTTTTATTGCAACTATCCATGCAATCTTCAACTTGAGGCTTAAAAACGAGACTCCTGGCTGAGAGACCAAAGTCTGTTCCACTTCCATACCATACACGAACCTATTTCAAGATTTAGTTTTCATACATTTCAAATAAAATAAAATAAAATTGAATCAAATTAAAATATTTATGTTGAAAGTATCGTATATAGACTAGTTTAGTGTATGAAATATAGTCCCACATCATGTAATTTTTATGTATATTCTCTTTTACTTAATTATATAATAGTGTCTTCACTGTTTATCTAAAGCACGCAGATTATTTCCTATGTCTTTCATTTTCCTCTCTTTTAACATAATATCAAGAATCGAACGAGAGACAATCCTAATTTGTGCTTACCCTTAGCGATATTTTTTTAAAAAAAAATTGTGTTGTCCCCTTGGTTTTTGGTCTTCCATCCTTGCAAATGCTTAATATCTCATTCAATCTCGTCTCCTATCACGCTATCGTCATCGTCCACCGTCAAATATCACCTTTTTGCTATCTTATAATAATCTTCATAGTAACGCAGTGCATGTTATTACAAGTAATATAGAATGTGTAAGTCCAAGTATTGTTCTCAAAGAGAAAATTATGAAGTTATGGCCTAAGTGAAGCAATAAGAGTGATAATGATAATGATTAAGGACTAAACTAAAGTCTAAATTTCTAACTAATGAATAAACTAAGCTAAGACTATTGACTTAGTATAAAAACATACTAAAAAGATCAAATTTCAAGTATCAAAAGGTAGATTGGGATCAATTTTCCCATTATTGTAACATTACAAGAATGCTAGAACAATGCTACAACTATCTTCCATTAGTAACCAGAACACTTAGTTGTACATAGGGACTTCAGCCAACTTTACATATATACCCAATAACCAATTCTTATATCCCTATGCAAAACTGACTATTGAATTCATTAAGTTCAAGTTCCCTATGGCTATATGGTGTGGACCATCTATGTACCCACAACTCAACTAAATTAAATTAACTTAGTTTAATCCACATTGTTTAGTAAGGAACCAGATTCACCTTTATTTCTATAGCCTAAATCATAAAACACTTGCAGCTCCTTCCCGGTAAGTCAACAATATTAAGAATGAAATACTTTATTAAACAACTAATGAAAAAATAATAAAGCAAAGTTTAGGCATCCATGATTACAGTATAATATGGGTACTCTATCACCCAATTCTAAGAAATTTAGCTCATACTTAAAATAAAAGAAACACAATAGCTTTGTTGTAGCTCTGCTCCCCCAGCAAATCCATGTATCGCCACTCTCCACTATCTCTAAGCTTCCATAGAAGTACTGGGATCAACCGAATCTAATGATTCCTCTATTAGACCCTAACTTCACCCCTTGACTCGTTGGATTCCTCTCAACGAAGTCTTGAAAACATTTTCAATCATTTGTGCATACTTTGGATGTGGATAAGCTTCTTTATTTATAAAGGAATGCTGACTTGGGCATTAAGTAACTTTTGAATTTGAATTCCCTAAAAAATAGTCTCCTAATATGACTTAATTGCTGGATTTTAGGATTTGATAGGATATATGTTTATCTCTTAACTTTCGCAATCTTCTTATCCCTTATTCAATGTTGTAGCGCCTTAATTTTGTGTTTGAATTTAATTTGAATGCTTATCTTCTTATACACTCTACTGAAGCTTCAAAATGCATCGTTTCATTAAATGCACCATTGTTATAGCATTGTTGTGCTTTGACCTGCAACAAAAAATCCTAAGACAGTGAATAGCTCTAGCACTCAAAATAATTTCAAATATAAACACTTAGCATATTTCTTATTCAAAACACAAAATATAGGATTAATGCAATTATATTATGATTCTAAGGGAATTTTATACAATATCAGGCACTAAATCATTAATATTAAGCCCAAAATTAACTCTCTATGGGAGAGTTAACAATGCCCAATTATGCAGTGTCATTAAATTCATAATTCACCCTTCCTTTAAGCATATCTTTCGTACTCATGTTATATGTGAATATATTTAGCATTAGGCTAAGGAATTGTATACTAATGACACTCAGCGTCTCTATGGTGTTAGCAAAAACCTAATGGATGTCATATCACCCTGGCATTTTGATGGCCTTATGTCTTCATACTTAGCAAAGACTCATGGCTTGGTCCACGACTTCATTGAGCTTCTACTCCTAGTTGAGGATCGTACTACAGAACTTGAATAACGAAACACCTTTTTTTATATTGCTGGCTCTTTATGGCTTGCCTCAGGATCTTGGTAAACTTCAAAATTTCTTAGGGATAAAGGTAGCCCAGAGTAGTGGTACCTGGCTGAAGATATGATTTTCGTAGAATTTATTTCCTTTTATTATTGAAATTAATTATTTTCTTTTTCTTCTTATGATTATTTTCCTTTTCCTTCGTAGGATTATTTTCCTTTTCCTTCCTAGAATTATTTTCCTTTTCCTTCTTATGATTATTTTCCTTTTCCTTCATAGAATTATTTTACTTTTCTTTTTAGTTTTCTTATAGCTCAGAATTAGGGTTGTTAATGGGCCGAGCTGAGTCAGATTTTGGTCTTAAAAAGCTAAGTCTATGTTTAAATGTGTTAGCCTGACATAGCCTGTTACTTGTTAGAATATAATTATCGGCATATGGCCTAACTTATTTACAAAAAATAAAAGTCTGGTTTAGCCTGTTTAAAAAAATAAAACAACAAAATTTTATTCAAACAAAATATATGATTCACAACACAAATAATTTCACAAAGATTCACAAATTCAATGTATATCCAAAAAGCATAATATATAAAAAAAAAATCATTCAAAAAGTCTTTTTAACCAATAAAATAGGGTGATATGGGTTGAGGAGAGAGAGATGGCTATTATGAATAGTATAAAAAATATAAAATAAAAATAAAAATTAGTATACAAGGCCAGTCTGAGAGGCTTTAAGGCCGAGCTTTTAATTGAAGCCTGAGGCCTTTTTATTAAACGAGCTTTTATATAAGTTCAAGCCTGATTTCAACAACCAATTTTAGACATGTAAGCCGAGGCCTTTACGAGCCGAGTCAAAGGCCCCTGATTCATTTAGCACCCCTACTCAGAATATTACTGATTCATGACTGACTCATTCTTATTAACTAAGATATTGCTGAATTAAGATACACATACTAATATTATTTTAATTTTATTATTATTATTACTAATTTTATTATTATTATCTTTTATTATTATATTATTATTATTGATTTGGGGTATTGTGGATAATTATACATAAGTGTGGAACCAATGCACTCTACGAAGAATATACTAGTTCAACAATTTTGATGATAACAAACAAGTATGGAAAGAAAGCTTCAAAGTGCAACCATCAAAAAGAAGTCTAAAGAAAATAAGACTCAAGTTTCAAGAGAAGACTCTAAGTCCAAGCAATCTCAAAGTAATATATCTTAGGACTTAGGATTATTTGAAAGGGAAATTGATTTCTTACGTGAACGAAGTTCAAAGTATTTTTCAAATACATGCATTAAATCATCGTTTGTCATTTAAATGCATTCCTAGCATGAAAATCTGTTCTCAATGTTTATCAAATGTTTAAAAAAGGATTTGAAACTGACTTGGATCATGAGAAAATCGTTTTGGGACGAAATCCAGCCTTTTAACAGGTTGGTAATCGATTACCCAAGCAATGGTAATCTATTACCTTTCATGGTAATCGATTACTCACACAATGGTAATTGATTACCCACTGTGCAGAATACAAAATAGCGGCTATAAAACGGCTAGTTTGCGAAAATGAGTAGAAAAACACCCATGGGGGCCCTCTATAAATAGAGATTACTATTCCATTGATTTGACTACACTTCTTGATCATTCTTACTCATTTATATCATACTACTTGCATTATTCTTGTCTTCTTGATCATAAATTCTCTTTTAGCTTTATTCTTGTGAGAGTGTCAACACCCATAGTTCTTCAACTTGTATAATCTGTACTTTGAGAGTACTTATCTATTGTTAAACACCTCCATTTGATTTCTTAAATAGTTAGGGGAGTGAACCCCTTACACTTGAGAGGTCACCAAATTCGTAAGAAAATTTGGAGTGAAGATTTGTAAGGCATCAAGAGGAAAGTCTTGAAAGATTGTAGTGGTTTGTCAAGCACCATCAAGCTAGGTAGCTAGTGCAAAGGTTTGATCGAGCGACTTCAGTCTGGATGTAGGTCATGGTGGTGGTGGTCGAACCAGGATACATATAGTTTGCAATATCTCTAACCTTAAACTCCTTACTTTAGTATTGAAATTGCATTTTTAGATTGTGTTTATCCATTAGCTTGCTTACTTTATTGATCACACACTTGCTCTCACTCTTAGATTTTTCCTTATTAAATCACTTTATTGAAGAAACACTCTTTAAAATATCAAAGGAGGCACTTTGTGAAAAGATTTTGTAAAACTCAATTCACCCCCCTCTTGAGTATTGAAGCCACTTGTCCAACAAGTGGTATCAGAGCTTGAACTCTTGTGTAAAGAGCTTAACCGCTTCAAGAGAAGGGATGGCTTCTTTGAACCATGATATGCCCCTTGAGGGTTCTTCTTGTCACAACCTTTGATTATTCCAGTATAGAGAGAATATCATATATATATATATATATATATATATATATATATATATATATACATATTATTTTTATATTTAATAATGATAATAAATAAATAAGAATATAAAAAAATAAATCTAGAAAGGTTAACTAGAAACATTAACATCCTTCATTTATTACACATGGATGTAAGTTAGTACAAATATCTTACATTCTAAATATTTTACATCAGTTCCACACATATATTACACTCCTAACTACATTAGGTTACACTGTTTATTCATTACATACTTCTCAATCTAGTCTAGCCTATAGGTATAGGACTCCACACTGTCTGCATGGAATATGGCTGCTGCTCCTTGGTTTCCAACTGTTATGTAAAATTCCCAACGATCGTCATAAAAATAAACATTCACAGTCCATCCTTCTCAGGAAAAAGATAAGTTAGGCATGATGATTTTCTGGAAAGATTAGCACAAAATAAACAATGTGAGATAATTCTCAGTAATATTGAGATGTTTAAACTATAACCATTTCCAGCCATAATAATGGAAAATATCAATCTCTCAAGTTTATTTCATAACTGAAATAATAACATAAATAATAAATAATAATAACAAATTGTGTAATATTTAACTGAAACCAATTTAATTCCTAATTTTGTGGGTCTCCTACTTGTGAAAAGTTATGATATGACGGAGCTCAAGCCATGATAAGGCGTCCTTTACCCTAACTATCTGATCCCAAACTTTTAAGGGTCAGTTCATAGTAGTAACATACAGTTAAAATTTACACATCCTCTTAATATTTATTTGGTACCAAATAATTTATTGTATCTTGTTACTAAGGAAAAATCTAAAATTTGATGAAAATCACAATAACATGAGAGGTAGAATAAAATTAAAAGAAAGATTAAAGTAGGATTATAGATGCAATAATATAAAATAAGAGAAGAAATAAAATAAACTATTTTGACAGAATAACAGCATTACAAATTTGTAAAAGAATATAACTAGAAGGAAGAAATAGAGAGAAAGTTTTACTCTCTCAATATTACCTTTCGATTATTCTATCTCCGTCTTCTTCCTATTTATTACTCTTGGTGAAGAATTTCTTCAATCTTTCTCTCTTCTTCTAACAGCGCCTCCCTTCCTAAACTTTCTTTATTATCCCCATGAAAGTGACATTCCTTATCTATATATATATAGCTACGTTTTTGGCTGATTCATTCTTTTTTTTTTCTTACATCATTTAACTTACTTCATTTGCTTGCATCATCCAATTCTAGTACATTGTATTGATGGCTTGGAGGGGGGTGTTCCACGTGGCCCCTTCCTTGCCATATATATCTATGATATTATCCATGCATTAATTTAAAATAGATAATATTTATTCAATCAAATTTTTTTTATAGATAATAACTACAGTATTATTATTTATTAATAATAATTTAGGAGGGTGTAGTAATATATTTAACTAAAAATAATTTATTGTTATTATAATAAGAATTTTAAATAAATAAATAAATTATACATAATTTAATATTTATTTATTTATTACTAATACTAATTTATTTGTAGCCAACACATTAATATTATTGTTAATAATTTATTTATTCATTTTCTATTATTATCAATGTTATTACTATTTTTATTTTATTTTTATTTTTACTTTATAAATTATTACTTTGATTATTATTATTATTATTATTTTATTTTTATCTGGTTATTACATTTCTCCTCTCCTAAATAAAATTTTGCCCTCAAAATTTAGACATACCTTCTAAAAAAATTCTGGATAATTTTGTCGTAACTCTTCTTCTTTTTCCCATGTGGCTTCGTGTGGAGAAAGTCTTTCCCAACGTACTTTAATTAACGGAATCACCCTATTTCGTAGTTGTTTTAAATTTTTGTCAAGGATTTGAGTTGGCCTTGTACTAATAGGCAGATTCTCTTTAACTTGTACTGAGTCCATATCGAGAATGTGAGAAGGATCTGGGACATACTTTCTAAGCTGAGAAACATGAAAAACACTGTGGAGGTTGGAAAGATGAGGCGGAAGAGCAAGTTGGTAAGCAACTGGCCCTATTTTTCGGAGTATTTGAAACGGACCAATATACCTAGGACTCAATTTTCTAACTTTGAGAATTCTGTCTACACCTGTGGTAGGGGAAAGTTTAAGAAGGACATGTTCTCCTTCTTCAAAAGACAAAGGTTTTCGCTTGTTATTAACATAATTTTTCTGTCTGCTTTGTGCCTTTTCTAACATAATTTTCCTTTATCATCTGAATTTGTCTCGAGGTTTCTTGGACTAGTTCAGGTCCCAATAACTGTTTTTCTCCTTTTTCATACCAACATACTGGAGATCTACACTTTCTTTCATATAGTGCTTCGTATGGAGCCATTCCAATACTAAAGTGGTAACTATTATTATAAGCAAATTCTATTAATGGCAGATACCTATCCCAACTACCTCCTTGTTCAAGGATGCAAGCTCTCAGCATATCCTCTAAAGTTTGAATGGTTCTCTCAGTTTGACCATCAGTTTGAGTATGATATGTTGTACTAAGTCTCAACTTAGTTCCAAAGGCTTGCTGTAAATATCCCCAAAATCTAGAAGTAAATCTAGGGTTTCTATCTGACACAATACTTAGAGGTACCCCATGAAGTTTGACAATTTCTTTTATATACAGTTGGGTTAACCTCTTAATAGAATATTGAGCCTTAATTGGTAGGAAATGAGCAGATTTGGTTAATCGATCAATGATTACCCAGATTGCATCATACCCCTATTGGGTTCTTGGTAAACCCATCACAAAGTCAGTAGCTATACTTTCCCACTTCCATTTTGGTATGTCTAATGGTTGAAGTAATCCTGAAGGCTTTTGATGTTCAATTTTCACTTTTTGACAAACTAGACATTTTGAAACGTACTCAGCAATATCCTTTTTCATTCCTGGCCACCAAAATAACTTTTTCAAATCTTGATACATTTTGGTGGAGCCAGGGTGAACTGTAAACTTACTGCTATGTGCCTCATTCAAAACTTCTTTCATTAATTCTTCCTTCTTAGGTACAACAATCCTTCCTTGAAATTTCACCAAATCATCTTCCCCTTTGGTAAATCCTTCATGTTTCAAAGATTTTTCTAAACTAGAATCTTCTTGTTGAGCTTTTCTAATTTTATCTATCAACTCATTATCTATTTTTATTTCACTAATACCTAAACTTTGAGGCAATACAGTCACAGATAATTTCATATCTCTAAATTTTTCCAACAACTCCATTTCTTTGATCATTAAATGTGACATGTGAAGAGATTTCTGCTTAAAGCATCAGCTACCACATTAGCTTTTCCTGGATGGTATTTAAGTTCAAAATCATAGTCTTTCAAAATTCCACCCACCTCTTTTGCCTCATATTCAGTTCTTTTTGGTCAAATAAATATTTAAGACTCTTATGATCACTAAAAACCTCAAACTTGACTCCATACAAATAATGTCTCCAAATCTTAAGGGCAAAAACTACTGCAGCCAATTCTAAATCACGAGTTGGATAATTTTTCTCGTATGGTCTCAATTGTCTTGATGCATAAGCTACGACTTTTCTTTCTTGCACTAGGACACATCATAATCCCTTCTTAGATGCATCACTGTAAATTTTAAATTTTCCTAAAGAATCGAGGATTATTAAAATTGGTGCAGATGTCAATTTATTCTTCAAATCTTGAAAACAATCTTCACATTCTTGTGTCCAAACAAAAGGAACTCATTTTCTAGTTAACCTAGTTAAAGGTAATACTAGTTGTGAAAATCCCTTAATAAATCTTCTGTAATATCCTTTCAATCCTAGAAAACTCCTGATCTCAGTGATAGTCTTAGGTCTCTCCCAGTGTATTACAGCCTCAATTTTACTAGGATCAACTGTCACTCCTTCTTTTGAAATAACATGCCCTAAGAACTTAACTTCTTCCATCCAGAATTCACATTTTGAAAGTTTGGCATATAATTGCTTATCTTTCAAAATTTGTACTACTATCCTTAAATGCTCCTATTTATTCTTGGAATATATTAAAATATCATCTATGAACACCACTACAAAATTGATCTAGGCAAGGTCTAAAAATTCTATTCATATAATCCATAAATACTGCTGGAGCATTTGTTAATCCAAAAGGAATCACTAGATATTCATAATGTCCATACCTAGTCCTAAAGGCTGTCTTTGGAATATCTTCAGTCTTAATTTTGATCTGGTGATATCCTGACCTTAAATCTATTTTAGAAAATATTGTGGCTCCTCTCAACTGATCTAAAAGATCATCTATCCGAGGTAAAGGATATTTATTTTTAATGGTGACTTTGTTTAGTTGTCTATAATCCACGCACAACCTCATACTTCCATCTTTTTTGTTGATAAAGAGTACTGGTGCTCCCCAAGGTTACACACTTGGTCTGATGAACTGTTTTGATAGAAGTTCCTCTAATTGTTTCTTTAGTTCTACAAGCTCTACAGGTGACATCCTATAGGGTGCAATAGAAATTGGCCCTACTCCAGGTATTAGGTCAACGGAAAATTCAATTTCTCTGTTTGGGGGTAAACCTGGAATTTCATCCGGAAAAACCCCTAGGTATTCAGAGACAATAAGGATATTGGTTGCATCAGGTTTAGCCTTTGCTTCTGAAAGATTAAAGAGAACATATCCTTGTGCTCCATCTAACAAATTTTTCCTAAGTTGAGAAGTTGACAAGAATAAAGATTCATTTGGGAGTTCTGACTCTTTTGTGAAAATTATCTTTTTATTATGACAATCAATGACCACACAGTTTGCAGACAACCAATTCATACCAAGGACTACATCAATGTCAATCATAGGTAAACAAACTAAATCTATTTTAAACTATTTCCCTTCAACTTGAAAAGGACAATTTTTACAGACTTGAAATGTGGTAATTTTCTCTCCAGTAGGAAGAAAAATTTCAAGATAAGAAGATATAATGGATATTGGTAATTTTAACTTTTGAGTAGAAGATAAGGATATAAAAGAATGAGTAGCTACAGAATCAAACAGTACAGTTATAAGAGAATCTTGTATTAGACCAGTACCTTGAACCAAATTTGAAGTTTAAGCCGCTTCCTGACCACTAAGAGTGAAAACTCTTCCTCTTGTTGTAGTTTGAGTTGATGAATTCTGACCTTGATTCTGAGGACACTGGCTCAACATATGTCTAGGCTTCCCACACTTAAAGCATACGCCTTTTTCTGCTAGGCATTCTCCAACATGATTCTTTTTGCACTTTGGACATACCTGAATCTGAGAATTCATTTGTCCTATATTCTTCCTTCCTCTGTTGTTAGCAAAGTTATTCCCTGAGTTTTGTGCCTGTGATAACCTCCCTTTGTTGTTGTCATCATTCTTTCTTCGACTTGAAACTCTGTCTTTCTCTCTTCCCTCCTCAGCTTCCTTCATGCTTGCTTCAATGTCTCTGCACCTATTTATTAATGATTAGAAATTCCTGATTTGGTGTCCTATTATCATACTTTTTAGTTCAGAGTTTAGTCCAGATTCAAATTTAGTTGTTAACCATTCTTCATTAGGTTGATTCTGTACATAATTAGAATATCTGGATAATTCTTCAAATTTTGTCACATATTCTCCAACAGTCATGTTTCCTTGTTTCAGTTCAAGGAATTCTATTTCTTTTCTGTTTCTTACACTCTGAGGAAAGTATTTTTCTAAAAAGGCATCTTTAAAAATTGTCCAAGTAATCTCTGTTCCTTGGCTTTGGAAATATCTTTT